>NW_024746541.1:4187081-4198843 GCF_018991925.1 Homarus americanus | reverse complement strand
GTCAGAGTGAGGTCAGTTGACCCTATAGGAGTGTAAGGACTACCTGCGCTTGTGAGCGCTCTCCTGTATATTTCCGTTAATAAGAACCTACAGAACTCTACAGGTGTTTATGTTCGCTCCTGTAGTTAGAACCCAGTGCGCAGAATATATCCAGTAACAATGAAATAAGTATAAATAATCAACATTATAAACAGTTTAACTTGTGTGAGTTTACGGGCCAAGTTGGGTGCGGTCTGTTTGATGGATTAGCTGCTATGTGGCAGTGGGTCACTTGGGAATTAACTAAGGTTGGGTAAGTCCAAGTGGGGTCATAGGCGGTGGTCACACGGGTCAAAGATAAATTTCTCCTCCTTCATGCCTGGCTGTCCAAGGGGTCTGGACCCCATTTTCATCAGGAAATTCCAATCCTTTTCTTTAATGCATTATTGTACTCAGCGTTTTTGTATTGTTAAAAATAATGACGATTGACCTCAGAGTATCTCCTTATACCAAGTACACATTGCTTCAAAATACCCGTGATATTGGTCAGATTAAAAAATAAATAAAAATCTTGGGACTGGGCTTACAGCACCCTATTTTCCCCCATCCATAACTTTAGATGTTCCTGGATCCGCCCCTGCTATCTGTTCTATCTAGTTATTCATGTCCGATTAGGTTTGGTCGTAAATAAGTAAAATGCTTTGATTGTAGGAAAAATCAATGTATTCGCAGACTGCTTTACTCATCTTCTGTTAAAGGCCAAGAAACATTAACGTTTTGCTTATTTTACCTACAAAATATTATGATGGATTTGTTTCCTAAATGGGAAAAAAGATTGTGATTGTAAACTGAAAATACCATAAGGTGGACGTGACAATAATTCGTTTCACCGTCCTTCCTAATACAATATTAACATTACTTTTGGGTTAGGTAGAATATAAATGTTGGTGGGTTGGCCAGCAGAATAATGCCTAAACCGTATTTGTGGCCCGTAAGTAATGAAAGGTTGCCCATGCCTGCTCTAAGGTTTTGTATCTCTCTGGGGAGCCAGTTTATAATGTTATTCGTCCATCTCAGTCTCTGCCTTCCCCTGGCCTCCTACCCTCAACTTTATCCATTAATATTTCTGTTATTATCCCTCATTATATGACCATGATCTGACTAACTTTCTGCCTCATTTACACATAATTGCAGGGTCTCAATTGTTTCTCTTACTTTGACAATACAACATAGGTCAAATAAGAATAAGCCAAGGTGGATGACCAGAAAACTTAAACATGACATAGGAATAAAGAAAGGAATATATAAGAAATTAAAGTGAGGGGAGGAGCAGCTCAGAAATAGGTATAATGAACTATCTAGGAATGTTAAGAAAAATGTAAGGAAAGCAAAGAAAGACTATGAAATCGAAATAGCAAGAGAATCCAAGGCGAATCCCAAAGGATTTCTCCAGGCATTTAGGACAAAGGTCAAGGACAAAGTTAGGCCTTTAAAGTCAGGGAGGAGAGAAGTGATAAATGGCAGTGCGGAAATAAGCAAAGCATTGAACAGCTACTTCTTATCAGTTTTCACAGAAGAAATTTGCGATGAAATTCCAGAGGTGGAACTGATATTTAAGGGAAAGGAAGAAGAGAAATTAAAGAATATCACTATCAGAAAAGAGGATGTTCTTAAGAAGATAAATAAACTAAAGAAAACAAAATCCCCATGGCCGGATGAAATTTTCCCTCGAGTCTTGAAAGAGTGTAGGGAACAGATTAGCGGACCCCTCGTAAACTTATTTACAAAATCATTAGACACTGGAGTTGTGCCAGACTTGTGGAAACAGGCAAATGTAGTACCCATATTCAAAAAAGGAGACAGAGCATCAGCGTCAAATTACCGGCCGATCAGTTTGACGTCAGTAGTGGGGAAATTTCTTGAATCAATTATAGCAGATAGCATCCGATCGCATCTAGAGAAAAGCAAATTAATCTACGACTCTCAACATGGGTTTACAAAGGGAAAATCTTGTCTAACAAATCTGCTAACGTTTTTTAGGATAGTCTTCGAGGTAGTAGATAATGACGAAAATTACGATGTTCTTTACTTTGACTTTAGCAAAGCATTTGACAGAGTACCGCATCAGAGGCTTCTGAGAAAAATTAAGGCTCATGGTATCGAAGGGAAAGTTTTAAATTGGATAAAATCATGGCTCACCGATAGAACGCAGAGGGTCAGCGTAGATGGTGTTAAATCTGAGTGGGGCCGTGTAACCAGTGGGGTTCCCCAGGGGTTAGTACTAGGCACACTCTTGTTCATAATCTACATACACGATCTAGATACTGGGATCAGCAGTGACATAAGCAAGTTTGCGGATGACACCAAAATAGGGCGGTAAATTAATTCAGGGCAGGATGCAAATGCATTACAGGAGGATCTAAATGAACTGCAAGGGTGGTCTAAAAAATGGCAAATGAAATTCAACACCAGCAAGTGCAGCGTTCTTAATATTGGAAGAACAAATACTTATAATGTATACAGCATTAACAACATCAACCTAGAGAAGTCGACTTGAAAAAGAGACCTAGGGGTACGTGTAAGCCCGAACCTACGGCCTAGAAAACAGTGCGTCAATGTTCGAAATAAGGCAAACAGAGTATTGGGTTCTATATCTAGAAGTGTAAGTAACAAGAGTGCAGAGGTCTTATTGCAACTATATCTTGCGCTAGTCAGGCCGCACCTCGATTATGCGGTTCAGTTCTGGTGCCCCTGTTATAGAATGGATATCAATTCACTAGAGTCGGTGCAGCGAAGAATGACAAAAATGATTCCGGTACTTAGAAACCTACCATATCAAGATAGGTTAAAGAAACTAAACTTGCATTCCCTAGAAAGACGAAGTGTGCGGGGAGATATGATAGAAGTATTTAAGTGGGTGAAAGGAATCAATAAAGGGGATATAGATAAAGTTCTTATAATATCCGAGCAGTATAGGACTCGGAGCAACGGATTCAAGTTGGATAAGTTTAGGTTTAGGAGGGAGATAGGAAGAAACTGGTTCACAAATAGGGTGGTGGACGAGTGGAACAAGCTTAGCAACTTTGTAGTAAGTGCGGGAACTCTGGAAAGTTTCAAAAGGAGGCTAGATAGATTCATGGATGATAGAGAGTGGTAGTAACTCTCGACAGGAGCTGCCATGCACAGGCCAACCGGCCTATTGCACACTCCTTATTTTCTTATGTTCTTATATAATTCGTTTCTGATTCTTGATCTTGTTTTTCTTGCACGTTTCACCCCCCCCCCCTCCCAGGCCCGATCTGTGTCGGTGACCTGTATCTGGGTGAGCTAATCCCCTTAAAGAATAATAAATACATTAAAAAAAATATCTCAATTTCATAATTCTGTACATTTCAAATATTTCTCTTGGATTATTTAGCTAACCTTCGTTCTTCATTTGTTTTTCTGTCAGTATAGCTTATTCTTAACATCCGCCTATAACACCACATTCCAAAGGCCTCTAACCTCTTTCTGATGTCTGCTGAAAGTGTCCACGCTTCTGACCCATACAACAGTCCTTGCCATATATAGCCTTTCAGCAGCCCATTTTCTTAAACTGAAGTTAATGTCCCTTTTTATTAGGTCTTTTAGAATATTAAATGCTGTTTTTATTTGTCCTATTCTTGTTTTTATTTCTTCCGTATATCTACCATCACAGTTAAAGTTACTTCCAAACACACAACATTTTCCACTTGTTAAGTTCACTCTTGTCTACCATAATTTTTATTTTGGGATTTATTTCCAATTTGAAAAGAATCATTACTTTATTCTTTACAGCTTCAACTCCCAGACCATATATTCACCCTTTCCACTAATGTGTTAACCAGTTTTTGTAATTCCTCTTCACTATCTGATAAGAGCAGTATTATCTGCATGGCGCATATTTGACATTACTTTACCATTAACCTTTAGCCCTTAATTATTACTAACAACTTTTCCCATTAGGTTAAGACCTGCAAAATAAAGAAGAGTGTAATAGTTTAGCAACAACATGGAGCACAGGACGTTTAGACGATGAGGCGAACAATGCCACGCAGGGGTGACACGCCTGGAGATGCTAACTTTTGTGACAGAATGTGCAGTGTCAAGGCGACCTGTGGGTGATCATGGTCTCAAGTTCTGGGGTGATCATGGTCTCAAGTTCTGGGGTGTTCATTGTGTATGTGGTACGGAATATAAATTGGATTTAGAGGTAATTATCTTACCTTACCCTGCTTGTTCAGTAGGTAGGGCTATATTTTATATTACTTTGTTACTAATCCCGGGCATCAGGAACCTTGAGTACAGAGACAGGTTAAAGCATCTTAATTTGCACTCCCTCGAGAGACGTAGAGTGAGGGTCGACATGATAGAGGTGTATAAATGGAAGTCAGGGTTAAACAAAGGGGACATTACAAAGGTACTCAAACTATCCAACCAGGAGCGAACTCGCAACAATGGTTTTAAATTAGACACATTTAGATTTTGGCGTGAAGTAGGTAAACACTGGTTTGGAAACAGAGTAATGGATGAATGGAACAAGTTACCAAATATCATCAACTCGAATACGCTGAATAGCTTCAAACATAGGTTGGATGCTTATATGAGCAATAGGGGTTGGGTATAAACGGGACTCCCCAGTATGGGTCAATAGGCCCGCTGCAGTTTCCTCCATTTTTATGTTCTCATGTAATAATTGTTTAATATGTTATATATATTGATTTATAATAAGTATGTGTTAAGTGTGTCAGCCTATGTCGTGTATTAGTTAGGGTAAATATGCATTAGTTTGGTAAAATAATTTGATAATTGCCGACGTGGTATCAGCACTGTGTGGGTCACTGGTACACCAGCTAAGCCGGAGGGTGAAGAACGGCCGAAATAGACTAAAGGCGAAGTGGCCAGCAATCCCCCCAAACAAGTCTAGGGCAGACGAGCCTGGCTGGTGAGAGGGTGTGGTCCATGTGTGGTATAGTTGCTATGGAGACAAGTGGTTTAGGTTACTTTAGGCTGTGGTTGTTTGTATTTTGTTTGGTCATTTACTTCTCTTTGTAAATATGTTCCCAAATTTTATTGTAATAAGAAATTATGCAGTGTATGATTCTTCCTCATTATGAGTTAATTTGAGGCTTATAAAGAACCTGGCAGATATAATATTAGAGTTATTATAGTGTTTATCCTGGTTGTTGTTGTGACCACTAGTGGCTGGCAGGGGTCTGTTTCTTTATGCCTTCACGATCAAGCCTCATCTCTTATTTGACTAGTGGTAAATTCTTGATCAAGAGGAGTGATGGCATAACAATGGTCTCAAGTTCTGGGGTAATGATCCGAAATGGTGACGTTTTAGGGCAGGGTATCAGAGGGGTCTTACATCCTGAAAATTTAGCTAAAGAAACTTTATGAAGTGATGTTGATTATAATGACGTGTTTTTATACTAGATAACAAAGAAATGGGAGCAAGAGGTGGAACAACACCCCATGCCCTCAAGGATAGCTACACCACCCAATTTCTATTGATTGTTAAGTTCTACACAATTATAATTTCTTGAATTAATGGGGGGCAGTACTCTGTCATATATGTACCTGTATATACTCTTTAAATCAAAACACTTAATGACATGCCATTTGTACGACTTACATTAAGTTTCTGCAGGAGATGGACCCGACGGAGGAGCCAGTGACGACGGCTGGGGAGGAGACAGAGATAAAGTTCACAGCAGTGGACTACACGCTCTTCATCCTCATGTTGGTGGCGTCCATCAGCATTGGGGTGATCAGCGCCATTAGGAACCGTAACAAAGTGTCCACGCAGGAATATCTGATGGGCGGCAGGAACATGCCGGCGACGCCTGTAGCACTCTCCCTCCTTGGCGGCTTTATATCTGCAGTATCTATGTTAGGTCAGTCAATAAATAATGGCAGCTATTGCTTGGAAGCCAAAACTGAACCTGGTCCTTAAATCATTAATGTGTTAGTCCCTCTCCCCAGCCTCAGGGTAAGCCTTTTGTGCTGCCTCACCTGCCTCTCCTGCCTCACCTACCTCTCCTGCCTCTCCTGCCTCACCTGCCTCACCTGCCTAGTCACCACATTTACACAAACCTGATTCATGCCGCACACCATTTTCCCCTTACACCAACGAAACCAACATCTACCGTTATGTTATTGTAAATTAAATACAAGTGAAATGTTTAAATATGTAATGAATATTTACTTTTATTACTAAGAGGTGGCGCCACAAACAATGTTGAAACCGACAGAGATGCAAAAAGTATGGCATCTTTCAGAAATATTAAATCAATGTACTAGATGAGTCGAATAATGCATTTTATGACGAACTACAAGAGGTCTTGGATAGTCCATGTATACCTGATCGAGACGTGAAAATAGTGCTAGGTGCTTTTAATAATAATCATAGGGTGGGGCATGTTATGAAGCAGCATGGGTAGGTGGGATGAAGCAGCATGGGTTGGTGAGATAACGAGAATGGTGCACGTTTGGTTAGTGTTTGTGGGCTAATAACTTGGTTAATGGTGGAACGCTCTAATTATAAAGATATTCATAAGTGTACATGGACATCACCAGAGGAAGGTAGCACTACCATTAACATTAATAGAAAGGTAGCACTACCATTAACATTAATAGGAAGGTAGCACTACCATTAACATTAATAGGAAGGTAGCACTACTATTAACATTAATAGGAAGGTAGCACTAGCATTAACATAAATAGGAAGGTAGTACTACCATTAACATTAATAGGAAGGTAGCACTACCATTAACATTAATAGGAAGGTAGCACTACCATTAACATTAATAGGAAGGTAGCACTACCATTAACATTAATAGGAAGGTAGCACTACCATTAACATTAATAGAAAGGTAGCACTAACATTAATAGGAAGGTAGCACTACCATTAACATTAACAGGAAGATAGCACTACCATTAACATTAATAGGAAGGTAGCACTACCATTAACGTTAATAGGAAGGTAGCACTACCATTAACATTAATAGGAAGGTGGCACTACCATTAACATTAATAGGAAGGTAGCACTACCATTAACATTAATAGGAAGGTAGCACTAACATTAATAGGAAGGTAGCACTACCATTAACATTAACAGGAAGATAGCACTACCATTAACATTAATAGGAAGGTAGCACTACCATTAACATTAATAGGAAGGTAGCACTACCATTAACATTAATAGGAAGGTAGCACTACCATTAACATTTATAGGAAAGTAGCACTACCATTAACATTTATTGGAATGTAGCACTACCATTAACATTAATAGGAAGGTAGCACTACCATTAACATTAATAGAAAGGTAGCACTACCATTAACATTAAGAGGAAGGTAGCACTACCATTAACATTAATAGGAAAGTGGCACTAGCATTAACATTAATAGGAAGGTAGCACTACCATTAACATTAATAGGAAGGTGGCACTACCATTAACATTAATAGGAAGGTAGCACTACCATTAACATTAATATTAAGGTAGCACTAACATTAATAGGAAGGTAGCACTTCCATTAACATTAATAGGAATGTAGCACTACCATTAACATTAATAGGAAGTGGCACTACCATTAACATTAATAGGAAGGTAGCACTAGCATTAACATTAATAGGAAGGTAGCACTACCATTAACATTAATAGGGAGGTAGCACTATCATTAACATAAATAGGAAGGTAGCACTACCATTAACATTAATAGGAAGGTAGCACTACCATTAATAGGAAGGTAGCACTACCATTAACATTAATAGGAAGGTAGTACTACCATTAACATTAATAGGAAGTGGCTCTACCATTAACATTAATAGGAAGGTAGCACTACCATTAACATTAATAGAAAGGTAGCACTACCATTAACATTAATAGGGAGGTAGCACTACCATTAACATTAATAGGAAGGTAGCACTACCATTAACATTAATAGGAAGGTAGCACTACCATTAACATTAATAGGAAGGTAGCACTACCATTAACATTAATAGGAAGGTAGCATTAACATTAATAGGAAGGTAGCACTACCATTAACATTAATAGGAATGTAGCACTACCATTAACATTAATTGGAAGTGGCACTAGCATTAACATTAATAGGAGGTGTACTGCCATTAGCATTAATAGGAAGGTAGCATACTACCATTAACATTAATAGGAAGGTACTTACCATTAACATTAATAGGAAGGTAGCACTACCATTAGCACATTAATAGGAAGGTAACGCTACCATTAACATTAATAGGAAGGTAGCACGACCATTAACATTAATAGAAAGGTAGCACTACCATTAACGTTAATAGGAAGATAGCACTACCATTAACATTAATAGGAAGGTAGCACTAACATTAACATTAATAGGAAGGTAGCACTACTATTAACATTAATAGGAAGGTAGCACTAGCATTAACATAAATAGGAAGGTAGTACTACCATTAACATTAATAGGAAGGTAGCACTACCATTAACATTAATAGGAAGGTAGCACTACCATTAACATTAATAGGAAGGTAGCACTACCATTAACATTAATAGGAAGGTAGTACTACCATTAACTTTAATAGGAAGGTAGCACTACCATTAACATTAATAGGGAGGTAGCACTACCATTAACATTAATAGGAAGGTAGCACTACCATTAACAGTAATAGGAAGGTAGCACTACCATTAATATTAATAGGAAGGTAGCACTACCATTAACAAAAATAGGAAAGTAGCACTACCATTAACATTAATAGGAAGGTAGCAGTAACCTTAATAGGAAGGTAGCACTACCATTAACATTAATAGGAAGGTAGCACTACCATTAACATTAATAGGAAGTGGCACTACCATTAACATTAATAGGAAGGTAGCACTACAATTAACATTAATAGGAAGGTAGCACTACCATTAACATTAATAGGGATGTAGCACTACCATTAACATTAATAGGAAGGTAGCACTACCATTAACATTAATAGGAAGGTAGCACTACCATTAACATTAATAGGGAGGTAGCAGTAACCATAAACATTAATAGGAAGGTGGCACTACCATTAACATTAATAGGAAGGTGGCACTAACCATTAATATTAATAGGAAGGTGGCACTACCATTAACATTAATAGGAAGGTAGCACTACCATTAACATTAATAGGAAGGTAGCACTACCATTAACATTAATAGGAAGGTAGCACTACCATTAACATTAATAGGAAGGTAGCACTACCATTAACATTAATAGGAAGGTAGCAATAACATTAATAGGAAGGTAGCACTACCATTAACATTAATAGGGAGGTAGCACTAACCATAAACATTAATAGGAAGGTAGCACTACCATTAACATTAATAGGAAGGTAGCACTAACCATAAACATTAATAGGCAGGTGGCACTACCATTAATATTAAAAGGAAGGTAGCACTACCATTAACATTAATAAGGTAGCACTACCATTAACATTAATAGAATTAGCACTACCATTAGCATTAATAGGAGGTAGCACTACCATTAACATTAATAGGAAGGCAGCACTAACATTAATAGGAAGGTAGCACTACCATTAACATTAATAGGAGGTAGCTACCATTAACGTTAATAGAATTAACTACATTAACATTAATAGGAGGCACTATGCATTAACATTAATAGGAGGTAGCACTACCATTAACATTAATAGGAGGAATGGCACTACCACCATTAACGCATTAATAGGAAGATTGGCACTACCATTAATATTAATAGGAAGGTGGCACTACCATTAACATTATTAATAGGAGAATTAGCACTACCATTAGCATTAATAGGAAATTGTACTACAATTAACATTAATAGGAGGTAGCACTACCAAATTATTAACATTAATAGGGATGTAGCACTACCATTAACATTAATAAATTGGCACACCATTAACATTAATAGGAAGGTAGCACTACCATTAACTTTAATAGGAAGGCAGCTCTACCATTAACATTAATAGGAAGGTAGCACTACCATTAACATTAATAGGAAGGTGGCACTACCATTAACATTAATAGGAAGGTAGCACTACCATTAACATTAATAGGAAGGTAGCACTACCATTAACATTAATAGGAAGGTAGCACTACCATTAACAGTAATAGGAAGGTAGCACTACCATTAACATTAATAAGAAGGTAGCACTACCATTAACATTAATAGGAAGGTAGCACTACCATTAACATTAATAGGAAGGTAGCACTAACATTAATAGGAAGGTAGCACTACCATTAATATTAATAGGAAGGTAGCACTACCATTAACATTAATAGTAAGTGGCACTACCATTAACATTAATAGGAAGGTAGCACTACAATTAACATTAATAGGAAGGTAGCAATACCATTAACATTAATAGGGATGTAGCACTACCATTAACATTAATAGGAAGGTAGCACTACCATTAACATTAATAGGAAGGTAGCACTACCATTAACATTAATAAGAAGGCAGCACTACCATTAACATTAATAGGTAGGTAGCACTACCATTAACATTAATAGGAAGGTGGCACTACCATTAACATTAATTGGAAGGTGGCACTACCATTAACATTAATAGGAAGGTAGCACTACCATTAACATTAATAGGAAGGTAGCACTACCATAAACATTAATAGGAAGGTAGCACTACCATTAACATTAATAGGAAGGCAGCACTACCATTAACATTAATAGGAAGGTAGCACTACCATTAACATTAATAGGAAGGTAGCACTAACATTAATAGGAAGGTAGCACTACCATTAACATTAATAGGAAGGTATCACTACCATTAACATTAATAGGAAGGTAGCACTACCATTAACATTAATAGGAAGTAATTACCACAATACACAGAAGTGGCACTACCAATAACATTAAGAGTGGAAGGTAGCACTACTATTAACATTAACAGAAGCTGCAGATCACTAATAACATTAATAGGGAGGCAGCACTACCAATAACATTATTATAGCTGCAGCACCACTAATAACATTAATAGAAGGCAGCATCATTAACATTACAGGAAGGCAGCAATTCTCACCAATAACATTAATAGAAGCAGCACTCAATTAACATTAACAGGAATGCAGCACCATTAACATTAATAGAAGCAGCACCACCACATTAACAGGAAGGCAGCACCACCATTAACATTAATAGTAGCTGCAGCACTACCATTAACATAGAAGGCAGCACTACCATTAACATAATAGAAGGCAGCAATTACCATTAACACACAGGAAGGCAGCACTACCATTAACACACAGTAGCTGCAGCACTACATTAACATTAACAGAAGCTGCAGCAATAACATTAATAGAAGGCAGCACTACCATTAACATTAATAGGAAGGTAGCACTACCATTAACATAAATAGGACGGTAGCACTAACATTAATAGGAAAGTAGCACTACCATTAACATTAAGAGGAAGGTAGCACTAACATTAATAGGAAGGTAGCACTACCATTAACATTAATAGGAAGGTAGCACTACCATTAACATTAATAGGAAGGTAGCACTACCATTAACATTAATAGGAAGGTAGCATTACCATTAACATTAATAGGAAGGTAGCACTACCATTAACATTAATAGAAAGGTAGCACTACCATTAACATTAATAGGAAGGTATCACTACCATTAACATTAATAGGAAAGTAGCACTACCATTAACATTAATAGGAAGGTAGTGCTACCATTAACATTAATAGGAAGGTAGCACTACCATTAACATTAATAGGAAGGTAGCACTACCATT
>NW_024746541.1:4008748-4186981 GCF_018991925.1 Homarus americanus | reverse complement strand
ATGTATTAAGGATTGTTAATTTGAATTCAGTGGAGAACATTATGCTAAAAAATTTGGTATGGCAATGGGTAATCCACTCTCACCTGTATTAAGCAACCTATATAAGGAATTCTTTGAAAAGAAACTATTAAGTAATATTTTACCACCTTCATCAGTCTGGTTTAGATATGTTGATGATGTATTATGTCTCTGGCCAAGTAATGAGGACCTAAAAGCTTTCCTGCCACAACTTAACAACTTAGCCCCCACGATCAAATTCACTGTGGAATTAGAGCAAGACTGTAAATTGCCATTCCTAGACTGTCTGATCCACAGAATAGGTAACACTTTTAAGTTCAGTATTTATAGAAAACCAACTAATGTGTGTTCATACATTTATTATTATTCTGCCCTCCATAATAAAGTCAAAGAGTCAGTATTTTCAGCAATGTTTTTACGTGCCTTGAGAATTTGCAGCCCGGAACTCATTGATGAGGAATATAAATATATCTATAATATTGGCTCAAACCTTACATACCCTAGATCTATCATAGACAAATGCCTGAACATTACTAAGAAATCTTTTTATAGAACTGATCCCAAGCCCACCCATGACTATAAGAATCTCTTAGTATTACCATTTCAAAAAAATTTCTCTTAAATTCCTTTAAAACTTAAAACCTGGAACTTCAATGTGGCATTTATAAACCCATGCACTGTTAAACAAATGTTAATCAGGAACTCCCCCAACAACACAATTGGTTGCATTTATAAGGTTCCTTGCAAGGAATGTAATATGTTTTACTTAGGCCAGACAGGTAAAGATCTTGTAACTAGACTTAAACAAGATAAATACAGTGTTAGGACAGGCCAGGAATCCAATGCTCTGTTTGTTCATTTGAGGGATAACAAGCATTGCATTGACTGGGATAATGCCTCCTCAATATTACCTTGTAATTCAATTGACAGTAGGAACATCATAGAATCTAGTCTCATTAAACATACAGAAGCATTCAACATGAATTTGAGTAATGGCATGTACAAACTGGACAATTTTGTAATTAAGAAGATTTGTAACCAGGTGAGAAGGTTGGGTCACCTTACCCTCTGACCTGACTACTGACCGTTGCGGTGCTATTTAAAGATTAGTAGGGTCATTACCTAATACCTGACCATTGTGGACCTGGTCTCACCCTCCTCTGTATATATACACCTTGTTTTGTACTTCTCCTTAGTCTGTACTCACCCCTGAAGATGTGAATTACACGAAAGCGCTTGGGAACTTCGTGTTTTCTTCTTTCCTTGTGGTTATCAGCATATATATATATATATATATATATATATATATATATATATATATATATATATATATATATATATATATATATATATATATATATATATATATATATATATATATATATGTGTGTGTGTGTGTAAAAACAACATTTATGATGTCTGAATTTGGTCAAGATGATTTTGACGACCAGAAAAGCTGTAGTACTTGTGTTTATTTCATTATTCCAGTGTTTCTTATTTTCTACTTCCATTGTAAAGATAAAGACAATATTTGTGGCGTCTCTTACAGGGAGCCATAATCAAACCTCGTCCAGGTGGCTGGAGACCACCAATCGTATGGGGTTAAGACTCTACTGGTAGTGAAGGTGACCAACAGTCCTACAGGTGGAGGACATAAACTCGTCCACGTCTGACACACTCCTGAAGAAGCCGTGTATACCACCACTCGGGGACCACTCTTGAGGAACCTTCACTATTATCACTAACTTCTTCAGCGTTTGTAGAGACATTCATTTATGTTACTGTTATATACATTTGCTTATTATTTGGTAAATGAGTTAAATCATTGTATTAAACGATATTTTAATAAAGAAACTCACTGTTTTGACTTATGTTTATTTTTGTAAATATTGATCCATTATTTAGTAGCTATGGTGGTGTTGTTTACCTTGGTAAGTCTTCAACAGAGCAGAGTCAAGGAAATAACTCACAGCGCATCAGGAATGTACTGATTCATAAACATTCTCAATATACCGGTAGCTCAGTAATAAATATTCACTGTGAAACTGGAATAACTTTTAACAGTTAACGTTACATTGTACAGTACAGGTAAGTTCTTAAATCGACCAATTACTGAAATAGGTAAATCCACATAAGAGGCTTTTAGAATGTGACACTGGACAAGCTCTTGTAACGATAACTTCTGGTAACATTGTAACACAGTGATGGGGAGAATAATTAACTCTACCGTTACCAACTGTGTAACTGTTACTTGTGACTGTTACTGACTGTGTAACCTTTGTGTGTCTGTTACTTATTATATGACAACTACTTGTGAAGCTGTCATACATGTAACAAACTTGCTGGATGTTCACACTCGTAACAGGCACTTGTGAAGCTGTTACCTTATGTTCTAGCCGAACTAGAACATAGATAAATGTTTATTAGGTTTTAGTAGTGAAGCCCAATATGTTCCTTTTCTTAGTTTATTATCAAAAGAGTCTATGTACAGTGTCCAAAGGATAATCACCGTAAGAGTCACTATAACTGTGAGGGCTATAGGAAGGACGGAGCTATCAGGGAAAGGCTCTAACGACGTCCAACTGTAGTGAGAACTGAGGAGATACTGCCCAAGGGAGGACGGATTATCACAGACGTCCTCCTCGAGAGGAAACAGCTCAAGGGAGAGGAGGATATACCAGACGTCCTCCCTCGAGGAAAGACGGAGCGCCTCCAGGATGGCTCTAATAACGTCCACCTCTCGTGAGTCGTGAGTATAAACTGCCCGCAACAGGTACATAAGAACATAAGAAAATAAGGAGTCTGCAATAGGCCGGTTGGCCTGTGCATGGCAGCTCCTGTCGAGAGTTACTACCACTCTCTATCATCCATGAATCCATCTAGCCTCCTTTTGAAACTTTCCAGAGGTCCCGCACTTACTACAAAGTTGCTAAGCTTGTTCCACTCGTCCACCACCCTATTTGTGAACCAGTTTCTTCCTATCTCCCTCCTAAACCTAAACTTATCCAACTTGAATCCGTTGCTCCGAGTCCAATCTTGCTCGGATATTATAAGAACTTTATCTATATCCCTTTTATTGATTCCCTTCACCCACTTAAATACTTCTATCATATCTCCCCGCACGCTTCGTCTTTCTAGGGAATACAAGTTAAGTTTCTTTAGCCTATCCTGATATGGAAGGTTTCTAAGTCCCGGAATCATTTTTGTCATTCTTCGCTGCACCGACTCTAGTGAATTTATATCCATTCTATAATAGGGGCACCAGAACTGAACCGCATAATCGAGGTGTGGCCTGACTAGCGCAAGATATAGTTGCAATAAGACCTCTGCACTCTTGTTACTTACACTTCTAGATATAAAACCCAATACTCTGTTTGCCTTATTTCGAACATTAACGCACTGTTTTCTAGGCCGTAGGTCCGGGCTTACAAGAACCCCTAAGTCTCTTTCACAAGTCGACTTCTCTAGGTTGATGTTGTTAAGGCTGTATACATTATAAGTATTTGTTCTTCCAATATTAAATACGCTGCACTTGCTGGTGTTGAATTTCATTTGCCATTTTTCAGACTACCCCTGCAGTTTATTTAGATCCTCCTGTAATGCAATTGCATCCTGCCCTGAATTAATTTGCCGGTCACTTATGCCTTGACTTAGCACTAAGTGACGAGTCTTCCTGTGGACACACCTTATCACATGCTCTGAACATGAACCTCATAGCTATGGCAGATTACAGGTGTGATAATTATACAAGACTAATGTAATTAGCCCACATTTAGATAATAATGCTGCCAATGAGACAGGGCTAATATACTCTCGTTATATAATATTTCTCAACTGACTGTAACATTATAAGTCAACACTCAGACCTCAGATACATGGTTAACTTCCCTATGTGGATGGTTGGTGTTGTATACGACTGGTTTGACTTGTAGGCAAGGGGTGAGGCCTAACCTTAGAGGCTGGACACAACCTATACAACACACGCTTAACTTAAGTCTACACTATATTGTATCTCAAACTCTGTCAACTAAAGTATAATAAATGATTGACTCTAATACTATCCTAGATGTCTCTATTATAACTAACTCACAGTATAGTACCACTCACTCTAATACATAACAACTGCCTGAGTATATGCTACCACCTAAGGTAATGTGTTGTAACTGATTGTCTGTGTGAAGTTAATTCATTATGATGGCTGACTGACTGTGCTATATCGTACTACCTGAGCTACTGTAAATTACAATAATTTATTGACTTTACGATATACCTAAGTTTGTTTATAAGTGAGTGCAACCTATTACCTAAGATAATGTTTAAAACCTGACTGTCTGTAAGATACTATGTATGCTAATATATAATAAGGCATAACAGCATGGAGGAGAGACAGGCACATGGTATGGCTAGCGGCGGCCAGAAATACCAGCACGTCACCAGCAGACAGAACATGTTGAAGGTTCGTGTCAGTAACAACAATACAGTAATACTTTGTGTACAACATTAACCAACATCATCACTATTGTAGAAATTCTATATAAAGAAGTGGGGAATATTTCCAGTGGTCAAGCGAAGATCACAGCAGAAATATAAGTGGCAGGCAGCAGACCTCAGTTACTGGAGATGCTAGAGTGTCTTCTTAAAAGGACTTGACTACTTCAATCTTGCTAGAAATATAACATATTATGGCAGACGGTCAGTGCGCCTGCACCTTAGTACAAAATATGTATTGTATTCGTGTTTTTTTATAAGTAAAGGCTAATAATTAATAACTCAATGATTTGTTTGTTCAAAGTTTTTTCTCTCACGATGGACTTAGTAATTTATATATCTCATTCTATTGTCATATTTATTTTTTTCGATGCTGTTGTAAGTTATTTCATGTTTTAGGTCTGACGATGATAAGAGATGTTGTCATAACATTGCGCAATAAATGTTGTTGTTTAACCTTACTTAAAGATCTGAAACAAATAATCAAACACCCTACACGTGTTCCTGATCGACAAGATCAACTTACTAACATTCTTGATCTTTGTTTTACCTCTAACCCCTCGCACTATTCATACTCAATTTCTGCCCCTTTAGGGTCTTCTGATCACAACCTTATTTCTATTAAATCAAACTGGGCACGACCACCTCCCCCTCCTCAAAACGTCAACTATGGCACTATCGGAGGGCAAGCTGGCAATCCTTGCGAGAATTCTTCTCCGAATTTCCTTGGGATTGAATGTTGCTTTTCCAGTCGGGACGCCTCGTTATGTGCTGACAGCATTGCTGGGGTTATACAGCGCGGTATGAGTGCACTTATCCCATCTTCTACCAAAACTTTCACTTTTCATTCATGGTTTGATCGCTCCTGTTCTCTTGCATGTAGGGAGAGAGGTAGGGCGTATCAGCTTATGAAACTATCTCCTTCTCCTTCTTCTTTTTTTACGGGATTTAGCCCACCAGGACACAGGTCGAACGACCCACGACGGGGCCTAGGGGGCGAAAAATAAGAATATAATGAAATTAAAGATAAAAAAGAAAAAGGTTATATTGATCTACACCGCGAAGATGCAGGAAAACCAACTTTTTAAAGTGAGACAGATTGTATGAGTATGGAAACACAAAAGGCAGAGCTTTCCAAAGTTTGGCTGTTTGAGGAAAGAGGGTTGTACTGTAACGGGATATTCTAGTGTGACCGACATCCACAGAGATATGGTGGGCACCGCGGGCAAGACGTGTGTTACGAGCCCACGGCTTTGCTGGCGGTACACAGGATGCGAAATCCACCGAACATTGCCCATTACAGTACCTGTAAAGGAGAGAGAGAGTGAAGCAACATTGCGGCGAACAGAGAGGGAAGAAAGATTGCCAATTAAATAAGGAGAGTTAATAAGACGAAATGCCTTAGATTCCACCCTATCTAACAGTTGGACAGAAGAAGAGCCACCCCAGATATGAGAGCAGTACTCCAAGTTCGGACGAATGAATCCCTTATATACTTGAAGCAACTGCTCAGTAGTGAAGTAGCTACACCATCTGTACAGCATGCCCAGCTTTCGGGAGGCAGCTTTAGCAGTGTTGAGGATGTGTGGCTTCCTTGACATATTAGGGGAAATGGTGAGGCCTAGCATATCTATTTAAGAATTTTGCAGAATAATTGCATCCTGAAACGTGATTGGTGGGAGATCATCTAGTATAGAAAGTGTAATTGGTAAATACTGAGTTTTATTACTATTGAATTTAACCAAGTTTCCACCTCCCCAGTCGGAGATACTGCACAGATCGGCATTGATAGGTGTAATGATATCAGCTCTAGAAACAGATCTAGTTTGAGAGTTAGGGGGAAGGGGAAAATGTGAAGAAGAATGAAGAGTAGAATGATCAGCGTAAGAATGGATAGTTGAGACCAAAGGACATGGAACTCTTCTATTGACCTTAGTTGAGACTAAGGTGAACCAACCCGTTCCAGCGTCTGTAAGAACCCAGTGCTGTCATCAACGAAACCGAGAAGTTCCTCGTGCTTGTTTGCTTCCTTATATACTGTATGTCTGTAAACTCACAAACACTCCTTTACTTGACGCCATCACTATACTTGTCCTGTATAAGTTCTCCGACTCTAAACTCTACTCATACTGTCCTGGTACTGTTTGTAACAGACTAAAATTATCAGTTATAGTCATGGAAAATTTATAATGATTGAGGCTAATAATGTGTAGGAAGAGGAATTAAAATGTAAAGTTTCAAATTATTAGGAAGATCTACATGACTTCAGTGTTTGGTAATATATGTTGCCGTGTTAAGTCCCTTTGTGTTTGTCATGTGAGAGACCCATTGGTAATATTTTGGTCTAAGAAAGATTATTTTATAATATATTTTCTCCCGTAAAATAATATTTTTTTCTTAAGAATTGTCAGTGTCTCGTTTCGTAATACTGGACAGCCGAAAGGGGCAGTCAGGAAATCCATTTAAATTATAATATATTTATGAATGGTCGTATAATAAACAATTGTATTAACAACATAAACATTAAGAAACAAGTATTTACCTCATAAGAGAAGTAGGGTGTACAGACAGACTCTATAACAAACACTAAACTTTATCAAAAGACTTAAGACAAAACTTTTCATTATCACCTCATAGAATTGTATTAAGTTCTTGAGGCGTAGAGAGACTTAACAATTATTATTAATCTGAACGACTATAGACGGTAGTTAGTTCTGAGACAGTTAGGTTATACATTATCCCCTGTCTAACAGACAGTAATACTTATATAAATGTGCACTATATAATTACTACACCCACGGTGAGTAAACTATGAGCCAGTGTCTACCATTTTCTCTCTAATACTGAAGTTAGTGATGTATGGTAATGAATCTTCTTGTCTAACAGATGACCTCTTGACATCTGACCTATAGCCCTGTGACCTGGCTATGTCAACAGTAAGGACCAGACCCCTGGCCTGACTCTACCCTCAGTCCTACACTCTCTCTCGCTCATGATACACGTGAGGCTCCTGAACCTCAGATACATATCAGCTTCATATTTTTATTAACGCTCACAGCTCAGAGCGTTAATTAAGGTGATGTCATAATTTAACCCATAAACATTTATTTATGCTACTTTCAAGGAACCTGGCAGACTCACCTTAAAGAACATTCAGCAGTGATTGTTTAAAGTAAATGGAAGGATTCAACTCAACATAGTAAAGCTATAGAGCTCCACATAATAAAGCTATTATACTCCACATAGTTTGTTTAGCTTAAACTATTCCTTAAAGGTGAAATTAATCTCCACTATCAGATTTATAATAAAAGTGAACCTCAGAAGACAAAAGTAGATCATTGTTATGAATGTTCAGTTTAAGTTGGTCCTCAGAGAGTGAATTTTGACTATACACAGGACGAGCTTCTGTGTGTTTAGACAGGACCTGTCCCACCCGGGTCAGAGGTACGGTACAACTCAGCATTAGTAAGGATGGTGGTGGTAGCTGCAGGGGTAGTACCAGCGGCTATCCACTATAGTACCAATAAGGCTGGTTGTAGTACCAGGTGGGCCGTGGTCTAGGTCTGGGACCAAACACCACTTGTGGTCGGTAATTACTGTTGGGGTTGTGTACTATCGCTCCCTGTAGTGAAAAAGGAAACACCGCATTAGCCACAATACTGTATGTAAGACGACATATAATACAATAATAATATAGTACCAAATAATAATATTTTAAACCGTGATTTATTCTGTAATGTTGTTATATTTTGTCTCCTCTATGGTCGCCATCTTCCTGACCTCACTTGGACACTAAAAGCAGTTCTAGACTCTGTTATATTTCACACAAAGCCTGTTCATCGAGCTGATGGCGCCGTGAACCTCAATGGGAAACTGCCCGTGCCTCTTATGTGGTGTCAGTAGCATTTTACCGAATCCAGCTGGTATGAAATGCGAGGTACATATATATACTTCATTTTTAGTCCATATAACACGCGAACTTTGAACATATAATCAACGACCTCACCAGCAAGGAATCGAACCCTCGATATACACTAAAATCTACCAAAAAAGTGATGGGCCATTAGTTTTAGCTGATCTTCCCTCCTATGACACACCCTACTACATATAACACCATCCATCATCACTACATATAACACCACCCATCATCACTACATAAAACACCACCCATCATCACTACATATAACAACATCCATCATCACTACATATAACATCATCATCATCACCACTACATATAACAACATCCATCTTCACTACATATAACACCATCCATCATCACTACAGATCGGTAAAGTAGTTTCCAAGATTCTCGTGCGGACACACACACACAGACAGACCTACTTCTGTGTTTTATATATATAGATGAACTAACACACTCTCCTTGTATGGGCGAACTTACTGACGTCATCATGAAGGTAAATTCCCTGTAAATGTTCCCCGACTCCGAACACTAGGTGTTGATACTTTCTTAGAACTGTTTTTGGAGGTTAGGAATCCCAGTAATAATAACACTGTTACCTGCGCTTCCGTGTTATGAAGCAATTATTTTACAAATAATATTTTTTCCTACCCTGACCCAGGCCACCAAAGAGATATTCATGACGAGGGAAGTAGTCCGATCTTAAGATCATCTATGTCCGATCCTCTGATGGTCTTTGTCCGATCCTTTGATCATCTTTTCCGATCCTCTGATGATCAATATCCGATCCTCGGATCATCTTTGTCAGATACTCTGGTGGTCTTTGTCCGATCCTTTTTCATCTTTGTCCGATTCTCTGATGGTCTTTGTCCGACCCTTTGATCATCTTTTCCGATCCTCTGATGATCTTTGTCCGATCCGCTGATCATCTTTGTCCGATACTCTGATCGTCTTTGACAGATACTCTGATGGTCTTTGTCCGACCCTTTGATCATCTTTTCCGATCCTCTGATGATCTTTGTCCGATCCTCTGATGGTCTTTGTCCGATCCTCTGATCATCTTTGTCCGATCCTCTGATGGTCTTTGTCCGATCCTTTGATCATCTTTGTCCGATCCTCTGATGGTGTTTGTCCGATCCGCTGATCATCTTTGTCCGATACTCTGGTGGTCTTTGTCCGATCCTTTTTCATCTTTGTCCTATACTCTGATGGTCTTTGTCCGACCCTTTGATCATCTCATCCGATCCTCTGATGGTCAATGTCCGATCCTTTGATCATCTTTGTCCGATCCTCTGATGGTGTTTGTCCGATCCTCTGATGGTCTTTGTCCCTCGATGGTATTTGTCCGATACTCTGATGGTCTTTGTCCGATACTCTGATGGTCTTTGTCCGATACTCTGATGGTCTTTGTCCGATACTCTGATGGTCTTTGTCCGATCCGCTGGTTTTGTCCGATTATCTGATGGTCTTTGTCCGATCCTCTGATGGTATTTGTCCGATACTCTGATGGTCTTTGTCCGATCCGCTGGTTTTGTCCGATTATCTGATGGTCTTTGTCCGATCCTCTGATGGTCTTTGTCCGATCCGCTGGTTTTGTCCGATTATCTGATGGTCTTTGTCCGATCCTCTGATGGTCTTTGTCCGATCCGCTGGTTTTGTCCGATTATCTGATGGTCTTTGTCCGATCCTCTGATGGTCTTTGTCCGATCCGCTGGTTTTGTCCGATTATAATCTGACAAAACCAGCGGATAATTATCTGATGGTCTTTGTCCGATCGTCTGAAGGTCTTTGTCCGATTCTCTGATGGTCTTTGTCGGATCCGCTGGTTTTGTCCGATTATCTGATGGTCTTTGTCCGATCCTCTGATGGCCTTTGTCCGATACTCTGATGGTCTTTGTCCGATCCGCTGGTTTTGTCCGATTTTCTGATGGTCTTTGTCCAATACGCTGATGGTCTTTGTCCTATTCTCTGATGGTCTTTGTTCGATCCGCTGGTTTACTCCGATTATCTGATGGTCTTTGTCCGATCCTCTGATGGTCTTTGTCCGATTCTCTGATGGTCTTTGTCCGATCCGCTGGTTTTGTCCGATTATCTGATGGTCTTTGTCCGATCCTCTGATGGTCTTTGTCCGATACTCTGATGGTCTTTGTCCGATCCGTTGGTTTTGTTCGATTATCTGATGGTCTTTGTCCGATCCTCTGATGGTCTTTGTTCGATACTCTGGTGGTCTTTGTCCGATCCGCTGATGGTCGTTGTCCGATACTCTGATGGTCTTTGTCCGATCCGCTGGTTTTGTCCGATTATCTGATGGTCTTTGTCCAATCCTCTGATGGTCTTTGTCCGATACTCTGATGGTCTTTGTCCGATCCGCTGGTTTTGTCCGATTATCTGATGGTCTTTGTCCGATCCATATGACCTAGACTGTTGTGGCGCTAAGATCATATTCATAATCCTTCATTCATTATTGGATCCTTCCATTATGGCTGCCTGTTTGGTCAAGTTTGTTTTGGGACTAACCACTGCCTCTATCACCTGAGGAGTTTCCACCCCTGTCGGCCAACTAGGGTACACGTCCACCCTCTAAGGTGGAAACCAGCGACGCTCAGAACCAAATGACTCAATCTGGAAACCTCCCTCAACAGTCATCTTAATTCTGTTGGTTGTAGCACTCTTTGTCCGATCCGTTGGTTTTGTTCGATTATCTGATGGTCTTTGTCCGATCCTCTGATGGTCTTTGTTCGATACTCTGGTGGTCTTTGTCCGATCCGCTGATGGTCGTTGTCCGATACTCTGATGGTCTTTGTCCGATCCGCTGGTTTTGTCCGATTATCTGATGGTCTTTGTCCAATCCTCTGATGGTCTTTGTCCGATACTCTGATGGTCTTTGTCCGATCCGCTGGTTTTGTCCGATTATCTGATGGTCTTTGTCCGATCCATATGACCTAGACTGTTGTGGCGCTAAGATCATATTCATAATCCTTCATTCATTATTGGATCCTTCCATTATGGCTGCCTGTTTGGTCAAGTTTGTTTTGGGACTAACCACTGCCTCTATCACCTGAGGAGTTTCCACCCCTGTCGGCCAACTAGGGTACACGTCCACCCTCTAAGGTGGAAACCAGCGACGCTCAGAACCAAATGACTCAATCTGGAAACCTCCCTCAACAGTCATCTTAATTCTGTTGGTTGTAGCACTTGTGAGTACGTTACCCCCCACTATTATAACTTTCTTTCATATTCCATTTTTACACCTCAGTGACCCTGAGTTTTTGCTGTTCCTTAATCAGTACCAATATTCCTACACTGATGATGCTGGTGTTGTTCCCTTAGATGTGCTAGACCGTATGTGTTACACCCCATTTACCCATGGTGTCGACACAATACTCCCTCATGTTGATCTTGACGCCTTTCTACAAAACTCACTGGGTTACACCAACCCCAACTGTTCCTGTTACCTTCCTGACTCTCCAGAGTTTAGTTCTAGTCTTCTTCTACCTCATTCCTTCTCCTTAATTAGCCATAACATCAGCAGTATTCCCCTTCATCTAGATACCGTTATAGATCAGTGTTTATCTTCTATTGCCCACAAATTTTATGTACCTGGGTTCTGAGACCAAACTCACTAACGATATTGAACATTTGTATAACATTCCTAATTATAATAGACACTGCGTCAACACGTCACGACACAGTGGTGGTGTCGCCCTATATGTTGATATCATGTATAACACTTCTGTAAGAGATTATTTAAAGGTTCAGGAGTAGTACATGGAGAGTGTTTTCACTAAATTACGTAACGACACACGAAATATCCTAGTAGGAGTAATCTACAGAAGATCCCACACTAATGTAAGGAACTTTCTTGATAAATTTTCGGAGCTTATCTCTATCATAAGTTCAAAGAGGAAAATTTTCTACCTTAAAGGAGATTATGAATATGAGCTTAGCGCCACAACAGTCTAGGACATATGGATCGGACAAAGACCATCGGAGGATCGGACAAAGACCATGAGCGGAGCGGACAAAGACCATCGGCGGAACGGACAAAGACCATCAGCGGAGCGGACAAAGACCATCAGATATCGGACAAAACCAGCGGATCGGACAAAGACCATCTGAGAATCGGACAAAGACCATCAGGAGATCGGACAAAGACCATCAGGAGATCGGACAAAGACCATCTGAGAATTTGACAAACATCAGAGTCGGACAAAGACCATCAGAGAATCGGACATTGACCATCAGAGAATTGGACAAAGACCATCAGAAAATCGGACAAAGACCACCAGAGTATCGGACAAAGACGATCATAGGATCGGACAAAGACCATTAGAAGAGCGGACAAAGATGATCTGAAGATCAGACAAAGATTTCAGACTACTTCCCTCGTTATGAGTGTCTCTAAATTTGGTGGCATGAGTCAGGGTAGGAAAAATATTATTTTTAAAATAATTGCTTCATAACAAGGAAGCGCAGGTAACAGTGTTATTATTACTGGGATTCCTGACCTCCAAAAACAGTTCTAAGAAAGTATCAACACCTAGTGTTCGGAGTCGGGGAACATTTACAGGGAATTTACCTTCATGATTACGTCAGTAAGTTCGCCCATACAAGGAGAGTGTGTTAGTTCATCTATATATCTAAAACAAAGAAGTAGGTCTGTGTGTTTGTGTGTCCGCACGAGAATCTTGGAAACTACTTTACCGATCTGTAGTGATGATGGATGGTGTTATATGTAGTGAAGATGGATGGTGTTATATGTAGTGGTGATGGATGATGATGTTATATGTAGTGATGATGGATGTTGTTATATGTAGTGGACGAGGGGCACAATTATGATGTGGTATATCTCGACTTTAGCAAAGCCTTCGACAGAGTCCCCCACGAAAGACTAATTAGAAAGGTAGAAGCTCATGGCATCAAAGGTGACATCCTTAAATGGATTAGGGCGTGGTTACAGGACAGGAAACAGCGGTGAGCATTACGGCACTTAAGTCCCATTGGAGCAACGTCACAAGTGGAGTTCCCCAAGGCTCAGTACTTGGACCATTATTGTTTATTATATACATAAACGACATAGATATCGGCGTAGACAGCAACATAAGTAAATTTGCTGATGACACTAAAATAGGGCGTGTAATTAAATCTGACGAGGACTCCGCAAAACTACAGGAAGATCTAAACAAATTTTTCGAATGGTCTGAAAAATGGCAGATGAAATTCAAAAGTCGACAAATGTAAAGTACTCAGTATAGGAGATGTAAACAGGAAACCAGATACCAGATGAACAACGATGCCATAGAGAAATCCGACTGCGAGAGAGATTTAGGAGTAATGATAAGTAGGAACCTTAAGCCAAGTAAACAATGTGGTTTTGCTCGTAACAAGGCTAATAAAGTACTTGGGTTCATACAAAGGAGTGGTAGTTACAAGACTAGCGAGGTCATTCTAAAACTGTATCTTGAGCTTGTGAGACCACACCTGGATTACACAGTTCAGTTCTGGTCACCATATTACAGGATGGATATAGAATCATTGGAAAGAATTCAGAGGAGAATGACAAGACTAATCCGGGGCATTAGGAACCTTGAGTATAGAGACAGGTTAAAGCATCTTAATTTGCACTCCCTCGAGAGACGAGAGCGAGGGCGACCTGATAGAGATGGTGGGTGGAAGGCAGGGCTAAACAAAGGGACATTACAAAGGTACTCAAATTATCCAACCAGGAGCGAACTCGTAACAATGGTTTTAAATTAGACAAATTTAGATTTAGGCGTGAAATAGGTAAACACTGGTTTGGAAACAGAGTATGGATGAATGGAACAAGTTACCAAATATCATCATTAACTCGAATACGCTGAATTGCTTCAAACATAGGTTGGATGCTCATATGAGCAATAGGTTAGGTGTAAACAGGACTGCCCAGTATGGGCCAATAGGCCCGCTGCAGTTTCCATTCTTATGTTCTTATGTTAAGGGCATCGCAGTGCGTGCTTACAGAAATGCTGAGCTATGGAACCCGCCCTCTTGGGTGAGTTGCCCGCTCACGTGTCCATCTCATGTCTTACTCATAGACAGTGGAAAGTTACAGGGTGAATCTGAATATAATATCAGATGTATTGACCCATTTATATAATACGTTCTGTTGATGAGACAGGGGCCTATACATTTTATGGTTGTCACGGGATATATTTACCTATATTTACTGTAAGTGATCGTATTTCATTCCCAGAATTGTCTTTTAATCCAAGAAAATAGGAAAATGAGGATTCAAGTTTATCATGCTCATAAATCGTGTAGCAAGAGTAAACATTTCGTGCCACTGACAACGTTTTGAGGGTGTAAGCCTACCAACCTCCAGTCTTCCGCCAGTTGGTACACCTGACTACTACGATGGCGTAGTAACAACAAACAACGGTCGGGTACCACTGGCCCATCTTGAAAGATCACACAAATTTTACTCCATTGTATTACGACCGCCGGGATACTACAGCGTGGTGTACACCGGCTAATCTTGCAATTGGCCCTAAGTCTTGGCTACACCAGGCGTGGCCAAACACTACTCGAGAACCTTAACTTCATCTTGTCTAGTCAGTTAACCATTTGTAGTTTGGCGTAGAACCTTGACTTACATCTATTATTATTATTATTATTATTATTATTATTATTATTATTATTATTATTATTATTATTATTATTATTATTATTATTATCATCGTAACAAAACACCCACTGTGGGAATCTCACCAGTCAAAATTTCCCAGTAACTTCCCCCCAAGTGTAGACTCTTGGCCATATCCTGTTTGTCGTCTCCGGCACAAAGCGTAGCATACCAGAGCTTGTTCAACGTGAAGGCGGTGGTAATGCACTAATAAACAAGGCAATAGATGTGTGATCCAGTGAGGTGTATGTGAACACCACACTCGACTGGCTGTCACCTAAGTCTAGGCGTTACAAGACTCACCAAACATTGTAGTGACTGATGTGTTTTAGTCAACGAAAGTCTGGACATCTTCTGAAGGTTAGTCACGAGGGCAGCCTTAGGGTAGGCCCCAAATATATCAATCATATGGTGGCTTAGCCGAATAACAGTAGGTGTACAGGTGGCAGTAGATGTACAGGTGGCAGTAGGTGTACAGGTGGCAGTAGATGTACAGGTGGCAGTAGGTGTACAGATGGCAGCAGGTGTACAGGTGGCAGTAGGTGTACAGGTGGCACTAGATGTACAGGTGGCAGTAGGTGTACAGGTGGCGTAGGTGTACAGGTGGCATAGATGTACAGGTGGCAGTGGGTGTACAGGTGGCAGTAGAGTGTACAGGTGGTAGTAGGTGTACAGGTGGCAGTGGGTGTACAGGTGGCAGTAGATGTACAGGTGGCAGTAGACGTGCAGGTGACAGTAGATGTACAGGTGGCACTAGATGTACAGGTGGCAGTAGGTGTACCGGTAGCAGTAGGTGAACAGGTGGCAGTGGGTGTACAGGTGGCAGTGGGTGTACAGGTGGCAGTAGGTGTACAGGTGGCAGTAGGTGTACAGGTAGCAGTAGGTGCACAGGTGGCAGTAGGTGTTCAGGTGGCAGTAGGTGTTCAGGTGGCAGTAGGTGTACAGGTGACAGTAGGTGTACATGTGGCATTAGGTGTACAGGTGGTGGTTGATGTACAGGTGGCAGTAGGTGTACAGGTGTGTGGCTGTACATGTGGCAGTAGGTGTACAGGTGGCAGTAGATGTACAGGCGGCAGTAGGTGTACAGGTGGCAGTAGGTGTACAGGTGGCAGTAGGTGTACATGTGGCAGTAGGTGTACAGGTGGCACTAGATGTACAGGTGGCAGTAGGTATACAGGTGGTAGGTGTACAGGTGAGTGGGTGTACAGGTGGCAGCAGGTGTACAGGTGGCAGTGGGTGTACAGGTAGCAGTAGGTGTACAGGTGGCAGTAGGTGTACAGGGGGCAGTAGGTGTACAGGTGGCAGAAGATGTTCAGGTGGCAGTAGGTGTACAGGTAGCAGTGGTGTACAGGTGGCAGTAGATGTACATGTGCATGTAGGTGTTTAGGTGGCATTAGATGTACAGGTGGGTGGGTGTACAGGTGGCAGTAGATGTACAGGTGGCAGTAGGTGTACAGGTGGCAGTAGGTGTACAGGTGGCAGTGATGTACAGGTGGCAGTAGACGTGCAGGTGATAGATGTACAGGTGGCACTAGAGTGTACAGGTGGGATAGGTGTACCGGTAGCAGTAGGTGAACAGGTGTGGGTGTACAGGTGGCAGTGGGTGTACAGGTGGCAGTGGGTATACAGGTGGCAGGTGTGTGTTCAGGTGGCAGTAGGTGTACAGGTTTCAGTAGGTATACAGGTGGCAGTGGGTGTACAGGTGGCACTAGGTGTACAGGTGGCAGTGGGTGCCAGGTGGCAGTAGGTGTTCAGGTGGCGTGGGTGTTCAGGTGGCAGTAGGTGTACAGGTGACAGTAGGTGTACATGTGGCAGTAGGTGTTCAGGTGGCAGTAGGTGTTCAGGTGGCAGTAGGTGTACAGGTGACAGTAGGTGTACATGTGGCAGTAGGTGTACAGGTGGTGGTTGATGTACATATGGCAGTAGGTGTACAGGTGGCAGTAGGTGTTCAGGTGGCAGTAGGTGTTCAGGTGGCAGTAGGTGTTCAGGTGGCAGTAGGTGTTCAGGTGGCAGTAGGTGTACAGGTGACAGTAGGTGTACAGGTGGCAGTAGTTGTACAGGTAGCAGTTGGTGTACAGTTGGCAGTAGGTGTTCAGGTGGCAGTAGGTGTTCAGGTGGCAGGAGGTGTACAGGTAGCAGTAGGTGTACAGGTAGCAGTAGGTGTACAGCTTGCAGTAGGTGTACAGGTAGCAGTAGGTGTACAGGTGGCAGTAGGTGTACAGGTGGCAGTAGGTGTACAGCTTGCAGTAGGTGTACAGGTAGCAGTAGGTGTACAGGTGGCAGTAGGTGTACAGGTGACAGTAGGTGTATAGCTTGCAGTAGGTGTACAAGTAGCAGTGGGTGTACAGGTGGCAGTAGGTGTACAGGTGGCAGTAGGTGTACAGGTAACAGTAGGTGTACAGGTGGCAGTAGGTGTACAGGTGGCAGTGGGTGTACAGGTGGCAGTAGGTGTACAGGTGGCAATAGGTGTACAGCTGGCGGTAGGTGTACACTGTACAGTTGGCTGGATGACAAGATACTCGGGAATGGTCACATTATCAAAACCTATTAATATTATACATAGTTTAGTAGATGGAATGATAATAGTCCTATAGCGATAATTTAATGTCTTTTTCTTATACTTGCTGGCCATGATAAGGGTCCTGCAGTTCAAAGCAGTTACTTGAAGGGCACAAGAGGACAGTTCGAAGCCAAATTAGCGAGTATACAGTAACCCGGACGGGTGTATGTTTATCTCATCAAGTGTTCCTGGGTGGCGTGACACAAGCCTCAGTGTATTTAGTCTTAACCTTTTAAAGGCTTAAACTTACACGTGAAAATTCTGGAGATAATTAATACAGTTTACATGTTACTCGTGTATGAGGAAGAACAACATACTGTACTACTGGTTGGCCATGGCAACAGCGCACTTGCCAGTTAGCAAGACCAGCCGGAATCACTTACCACTTAACCAAGGTTAACCAGGTTCTCGTGTCGGTACCTCGCTCAGCAGGGTGAGACAATACAAGAATGTTACCTAGCGCATCCTTTCTTGCCCCTGACTTAATGATCAGCGCTGTAGCTTGTGTTAGTACATAACTAAGACACAGCCAGACATGAGGATAAAGTTACAACATATAGTCGTGGGGAAAAGGTTGGAAGGCATGCTGGGGCTCAAGGCACAGCCAGACATGAAGGCTAGAGAATGCGACGCGTATAGTCGAGGGGAAAGGTTGGAAACGAAGTGTAATGAGTTAAGCAGAGGACGACACCCTTGTTTTATATTACCACTCTGCCACCTCTCAATACTCCTTCTATAGAACCTACAAGACTTACCGTACATTTTAACAATAGTTTCAGCGTCCTGGTCATACACTACTACTGGTATACTCCACAAATTACACCCTACTAACTGGCTCAAAGCAGTTAGATACAACAGGTCATAATGTCAGGCCAATAATGCCTCTTCTTTCTCACACAAACGTATACAGAAATACGTGGTGCCTGAAGTTAGCGGCTAAATTTAGGAACAGGAAAACTTTGAAAGGCGTCCTTGGAGTGGGTGGGTGTGTTGGAGTATGTCCCAAGGGATCTGGCTAGGTCAAGGAACGTTCGGGAGGAGAAACTGTGAGGCCACGATAATAATATATTAATGTTAACAATAAAGATTTTAATAATAATAATAATAATAATAATAATAATAATAATAATAATAATAATAATAATAATAATAATAATAACAATAATCATAATAATAATAATAATAATAATAATAATAATAATAATAATAATAATAATAATAATAATAATAATGGCAATTCCTCTTGGTTCTTGCTGACAGAGTAAAGATTATCTGGTGCAGGAAATATAATGTTTTAAAGCCAGTTCCACCAAAAAAAAAAAATACACACCAACAATAATTTTATCTCCGTCAAAACTAAATATTCAAGAACCAAGATAAGATTAACTAGTGTCTTTCTTCAAGAATATAACACCTAAGATACATGAAAGTATTGATAAACACAGGAACACAGAACTACCATTACCGAGTTGGGTTTCGTTGCATCTACTCCACCTTATCCAAATGCACTCATATCTGTAGGTCTCGGGACCGGTGGTCGTCTGCCACCACTTGACGTTCTCAACCTCTCTGTGTACAAAGACATGAGACATACTGTACAGAACAATGGTCAGCACAACAATGTTCATGAATCGGTTTTGCTACAACACTAGAGATAGTGAGTCGTCTACGTGATCCTACTTCATGAACATATTGTATTAAATGGTGCACTTATAAGAACATGAAGACGATAATGCTTCTTAAAGATTTAAAATAACAAATAGAAAAAATGTAAGACGTATTGGTGAGCACCTACCAAGTGAGCAGGTGTGGGCGTGTAGCAGAGAGCCAGCAGCAACACCCACGTCAGGCAGGACAGGAAGCGAGCCATCACCCTCCACTGTGTCCAGGTAGATAAAGTATATGAGTCAGCTCACTGTGTCCAGGTAGATAAAATATGAGTCAGCTCACTGTGTCCAGGTAGATAAAGTAGTCAGCTCACTGTATGCGGGTAGATAAAGTGTATGGAGTCAACTCACCTCAACCCAGCACGCATCATCAGCCACTGCCAGGTCCTCTACACCCTCGCTGTCCCATCTCCTCCCCACCAACACACACCAACTACACTCCCCCCAGACATAACCAACTTCTTCCTTTTCTACCAGGCAGGGCCTACCAAGTTCTGGGTTCGAGCTGCAGCAGTTAAAGTCTTTGGAGAGTCTGTACTACTATCCTATAACAATCAGGGATACTGTGTTAAGCCCGGCACCTATCCCTACCCCTACTACATACCCCCATCCACCTGTTGTCCTTCCACTGAACCCTCTCACCGTCACGTAGGATTTGTGTATGTATGTGACATAATCACCCAGACTTAACCACTCCACCCACCTCCTAATACCAGCAAACCCTCAGCCTCTACTCTCAGCTTACAATGATCCCCTCCCTCTTCCACAACCCTCACCTGACAGCAGCACTCAAACTATTTACATCCATTAAAATCCTTCACTACATTTACTTTAATATCCTACACTTGTATAAACTTCTCAGGCGATATAAGATAAAGCTTATTTCACTTGTTTTTACCTGGTTATACTGAAGTTAAGACAGCCCAACTTGATCCAGTGTGTCTGAAACCAACCCTGCCACAGGCTTCACTGAGAGTTTCCCGTGCTCGATATTTATATATGTCTCTAGCGTATTGCCAGATACCCAAGAATGTTCTATACTACTGAGGGTATATACAAACACTTGTTGTCTTTAAAGTAGGTTCTATTCTCGTACGGGAATAATATTACAGAGGACACAGGAAGCCTGTGGGCACACCACCAGGACTCAGTCTTAACTACTTCCATCTATCCATGTATTACTACGCGCTGGCCTATACAGATGCCAGCATTCACAAACTGAATACATAAAGTATAAATGTGATAATTTATATACATAATATGGTGCACAATAAATAGAATATTACATAGAATTAATACATGTTCTGTAATACTTTACTATACATAATTAATAAGAGTAATATAACAATACAGCTGAAGGCACTACTTTGTGTCCATATATATCATACAATGTCCACAACTATTTACACAGTATGTGTATTTGTCTAACTTATTACATCATTTCCTGATTTTCTTCCCATAATTGATTTTTTAAAGTTGTTCATAGTAACGAGATGGTTAATGTGTGTGAACGTGTAATAATAATAATAATAATAATAATAATATATAATAATAATAATTAACGGTTTATTAAGATAATATGGCAGCCCGAAGGCTGGAAATATACAATGAACAAAGGTAATAAGTTCTATGGTCAAATCCGGGAGTGGGTCACTTGATTGACAAAAGCTCTCAATACAGAAACATAAAACATAGAGTCAACATATAGTGTGTGTGTGTCTTTGTGTGTGTGTGTGTGTGTGTGTGTGTGTTATGTGTGTGTGTGTGGTAGAGATAAGTCTATGTGGTAAAAGTCTTTGTATTTGTTTTATCTTTATTTGTGTGTTTTGTTTCGACAGACTGTCTACTCTAGTGTTAATTTTTCAAGTAAAACATTAGATTATTTTCAGTGCCTGTGTAGTAAATATTTTCCTTAGTGTGTGTGAGAGAGGACCAGTCGTCTGAGCATGTGTTATAGAGCGCCTTTCTACCTCGTGTTGGGGGTCGTGATGGCTGACTGTGTGTCTGGTACTACACAATAGTTTCCCTCGGAGTAATAAGTGATAGTGTTTGATGTCAAAATTCTCACTAATTACTAGTCTACATATTAAGTGAGTCTCCATCTGATATTGCTGTAGTCACGTCCTACTACTACTACTACTTTGCTGTCACTCGGAATCGAGTATGATGCTCATCCAGCTACAGTATGATACAGTGATATGAGATATTAGGGATGTCACCTTCATTGGTGACTTTTGAGGTGACTAAAGAGGCCGATACGGACTTGGTTTGAAGTCGGGCTAGCTCAAAGATTGACACCTTCTCGTGTGGTGCTCCTCCAAGCGTTACGATATGAAATCGTCTCCCAAGTGAAGGGGTCGATTTGGCACTCTTTCTGGTTTGTCTTAAGACTATCCTTATACCTTTTCAGTTGCCCGCCAGCGTTACGCACTATTCGTAGGGTGACTTACACACCCTCTGTTTAACCCCTGACTGGGTGCTATTGTGCAGGACACTGACGTTCATGCCATCGTGGAGTTGCCTAACAATGGTGATGAATTTTTGGGAGCAGCCAAAATGGCTGAGAGTCCACAAGAGGGCTTCCCTGTAGACCGAGTCGAAGGCCTTGGTTAGGTCGATGAAAGCCATGTACAGGTCACGACGCTGTTCTCTGCACTTTCCTTGTATCAGGTGGGCAGCAAAAATCATGTCAGTGGTGCCACGTGATGGTTTGTGGCCACAACACAACATGACACACACAATACAGCATGACACATACGGCACAACATGACACATACACAACACAACAAGACACACACGACACAACAAGACACACACGACACAACAAGACACACACAACACAACAAGACACACACAACACAACAAGACACACACGGCACAACATGACACATACACAACACAACAAGACACACACGACACAACAAGACACACACGACACAACAAGACACACACAACACAACAAGACACACACGACACAACAAGACACACACGACACAACAAGACACACACACGACAGCAGACACACGACACAACAAGACTACACGACACAACAAAGACACACACGACACAACAAGACACACGACATTAAGACACACACGACACAACAAAGACACACACAAGACACACACGACACAACAAGACACAACAAGACACATACGACACAACAGAACACACGACACAACAAGACACACACGACACAACAAGACACACAACACAACAGACACACACACGACACAACAAGACACACACAACACAACAAAGACACACACAACACAACCAAGACACACACACGACACAACAAGACACGACACAACAAGACACACGACACAGCAAGAACACGACACAACAAGATTGCGACTGGCAGAAACACACCTGGCACAAGACACACACAACACAACAAGACCTTTATGTTAGGTGTTTGAATAAATGATTCTACCTTCACAGGAGAGAACACAAACACCTGTATAGTTTTGTAGGTTCGGTTTACTGGATAAGAGTATGTACACAAAGGGGGAGGTAGCACTCCTCAGCTAGGCTCCTGGTCAACTGCTATAGACGACGTATGGCAAGTGATACATTAGCAGCTTCCATACGTCGCCAGGCACATTAATTAAGCATGTGGGATATGGTAATAACATTGCCACACGCTGCTAGCTAGGCTGAATAAATAATACAAATGGAGCACATACATAATATACATACATAATATATAATCCAGCATACATAATATACATACACCTCCCTTCCCCCTATACGCTCATAGCAAAGTCTTGAGCGGACCTTTTCTTCTGGATCCGTTCTGAGCGTCGAGGGACTTCATCACTGGGAAGGGTATGGGGCTCAACACTGGTGGCGGGGCCAGCAGAAGGCATTGTTACGGGGCGGAGAAAACGGCGGTTCCTCCACCACACACGACCACTGGGTAACCGCACCTGGTAGTCCCGTGACCTGCCGAGACCCATGACTACGCCTACTTTGTCCCAACGTAGGGAGGTCGGGTCCTGAACACGGACTTGGGTGCCGGCACTCAACCTGGGGAGAGAACGGGCGTGGTCGTTGTAGCGGGCGACGACGTCCTGAACACGTTCGGCGGCTCGGCGGTCACAATCCTCTGTCTTGGCCTGCCACTCCTTGGAGAAGGATTGAGGGTGAGCAGGGACACAAGAACGAAGGGGGCGTCCATACAAAACCTGGGCAGGGGAGCGTCCGGTGTAGTTAGGTGTGTTGCGGAGTTCAAGAAGACCCCGGTCGAAGGCCTCGCAGTCAATGTTCCCAGAAGGGGCCACCTTAAGGATGAGGTGCTTCAGGGATTTGACAGCAGCCTCAGCGTGGCCGTTGGACTGCGGGTAATGGGGCGATGACAACACATGCCGGACTCCCCATCGGCTTTGATAATTAAGCATGGCGGATATGGTATTAACATTTGCCACACGCTGCTAGCTAAACTGAATAAATAATACAAATGGAATTTATACATAATATACATACACCAATATATAATCCACATATACATAATATACATACACCTCCCTCCCCTATACGCTCTGCCAAAGTCTTGAGCGGACCTTTTCTTCTGGATCCGTTCTGAGCGTCGAGGACTTCATCACTAGGAAGAATGTGGGGACAAACACTAATTGGCGGCAGAAGCATTGACCTGGGGCGGAGAAAACGGCGGTTCCTCCACCACACGACCACTGGGTAACACTTTTATTCGTCCGTGACCTACCACCACCGGGGCCATTTACGCCTACTTTGTCCCCAGCAGCCAGGAGGTCGGAGTCCTGAACACAGACTTGGGTGCCGGCACTCAACCTGGAAAGAACGGGCGGTCAGACGCCAGCGAACGACGTCCTGAACACGTTCGGCGGTCACAATCCTCTGTCTTGGCCTGCCACTCATGGAGAAAAGTTGAGGTGAGGCGAGGACAGGCAAAGACGTCCACTTGCGGAAACCTGGGCAGGGGCGTCGGTGTAGTTAGGTGTGTTGCGAGTTCAAGACCCGGTCAGAGGCCTCACGCAGTCAATGTTCCCAGAAGGCCACGGGATGAGGTGCTTCAGGGATTTGACAACAGCCTCCAGCGTGTGCGTTGGACTGCGGGTAATGGGGCGATGATGACAGCACATGCCCGGACTCCCCATCTCGGTCGAGAACTGGAGATACGGCATGGAGCTGAACATCCGTCAAAGGTTGCCGGTACAGGAGCATCCCGTCACCCGGAGTAGTGGCGGAACTTGCGATGGTGGCGGCAGGCGTCGTGTCATTACGCACTTGATGACAACAGGCCAGCCAGAAGGCGGTCGGCGATAACGAGGAAGGACTTTCCTGACACACAAGAAAAAGTCGGCCCGACACAGACTCTCAAAGGGCAGGTGGGGTTTGTCGTCACTCGCGAAGGTTCCTGCTGCTGGGTTGTACGGTATAGCAGAGAGCTCACACGCACGGACAACGTGGAGATGTCGCGGAGTTGATGCGGGCAGAACACAGTCATCATTACGTCGTTGGTAGCTCAACTCCACGGTGACGCTGTGCGGTGAAACAAAGTGGGGGCGTGTCTGGCAAAGGGACAACTACGTGCTCCGTGCAGAACAAAGTTCTCCGTCGCCAGTAAAGTTCATCGCGGAGTTTCCAATACGGGAGCAGGGTGTTGTGAAAGGTCGTATGATTGCTAAGAAATGCATTCCTCACACACTCGACAAGTCAGCGGGCGTGGGAAGGGGTCATCTCGGGCCGCTGTTCGAAGGTCCTCCATTGCCCCTTGTCGTCATCTGGTGACAGAGTCCGAACGAAGGGTTGGGCGGCATGGAAGTGACCACGGTCCCTGACGGAAAGAGCGAGGTCGGCGTCGAGCATATGATGTCTGGAGTAGGGCGGCTGACAGGAGAGGCGAGGATAAGGCATCAGGGATGCAGAGCTCCTTGGCACCACCTGCGGTATACGCCAGAGCTTCTCTTTCAGACGCTGGGTAAAGGGTTCTCTTGGCGTCTGGCGTGTGATGGTTGGTCAGGACAAGCGGGCGATGGTCGGTCACTAGGTGAAAGTGTTGCAGGCCTATAATTAAAACCTGCACTTGGACATCGCCCAAACCACAGCCAACAGCTCCCAACTCAATAGTGGCGTGCGCGTCTCAGTGTCAGAGAAACCTTGAGCCACACTGGGCCAGGCAGGTGCCCTCCACCATGATCCTGCAGTAGAAGTATCACGCCATACAAGCGTGAAACATCTGTCTGCAGAACTGTCAGCAAGACCAGGTGGGCAGACAGGGCTGTTCACTTGCTGGAAGGCTTGTCGTGGTCAGGGAATCCACAGGAATATCCTCTTGGGGCTCATCAGGGGGCAGAAGTGGTTGAGCAACTGCGGAGATGTCCGACGAAAACTCTGCTAACTGGCGAGCAGAGACCGATGAAGGACCTCAAGTCGGTCAGGTTGAGGGGTGGGAAAATCCGTGATGGCGGACCTTTTCCGGGTCAGCTGAGATACCATTCCTGAGAGGGTGTACCTAAAAAAGTCGCTGAAGGCTGGCCAGGCATAAACTTGTCGGCATTTAGGGTAATGCCGTTCGCTTCCGGCACATTTGGTACCTAAATGAATCTGACAGAGGTGATCCATATAATCCTCGTCGTGCAGTATGTAAGTCGACCACTTTCACCACAGTTGCCAGACGCGCACAGACATATCACCTCGAAGACAGAAAGCGTCTCCTGTAGCAGCCTGCAAATCCCATGGGGCCACGGCAATAACATGGCGTCCATGCGGTGTGATGAAAGTTGTGATGGTCGGTCTTCTTCGGCAAAGCTCTATCTGCCAGTATCACAGGGCGTCCATCGTCTGCCGTGGCAGCATATGGGTTCCTCTTGTACAAAGAAGCGTGGGAGAAGGGTCGCAGGGGCAGAACCTGGCTGTTTGGGCTTTGGAGAGGTCGATGGTGATCGAACACCACCTTTAGGTTTCACAACGACAACCATAGGGTGACACCATAGAGCAGGTCATCACCCGGTTGGTGCAATAATTTCTTGGGCGACCATGGAGTTGTCGTTTTGACACCGCCTCGCTTGAGCCAGGAACCAGTAGGGGGTGTAATGTGAAAGGCTTCGCGTCGTCCCTCAGGTGGATCCTCATGAGGGGGGCCTACCATCTTCTTGAGAAGGCTTGGATTCCAGGGCGGGCTTGGTCACCAGAACGTCGTAATTCCTTCCGGGGAGTACTTCGAGCATCCGAAGGAGGTGTCACTGGCAAGAAGAGGCGGTGGGGCGGCAGCAGGGTCGTTGCTGCTCCTTTTGCACCCTGTTGGCGTGTTTTTGCTCAGGGCAGGTTTGATCACAGGAGATGATGGCCAACTCTTGACAATGTCTGTGGACAGCAAAGAGTCAGAGCACCGTTATGCACATCCAGTCAAACGACGACCTCGTTGCAGGTGACATGGCAGAGTGAACCTGGGGCCGGGGTCATCTGCCGAACCATCTGCCATAAGCGGAGATCCTTGAGGCGGTCCTGAATCACTTGGAAGAGCCCCAAAGCATTACCGTCGCACAGGGCCGATGACTGTAGCATCAGCGCCGGTGTGGAACAGCACATCTGAAGACGGGATGACACACTGCGGTAGGTCACAATGACGCACTGATGTGCTGGGGGACTTTGGTCCTGGGACGCGAGAACACATTTCCCTAAAAAGCCGCCAAAAGCAGGCGTCCAGGAGGTCGTCGTGCCTCTGATTAGAAGACTGTGGGCAGCCCTCTCTGGTGGAAGGGGCGCTGAAGCGCCGCCCTTTGTCGCTGGGTTGAAGAGCCGCATCATAGTAATTTGAGCGACGCCATTACTGGGCGCGTTTGGCGGGCACGTACTGTGGTGACCAGTATGGCCGCCTGGGTCACAACTGTTGCAGGTGGAGCTCAGCAGCTGGACACCTGTGTTCCGTGCTGCTTACACGGTTGTTGCCAGGCCAGAACCGGGCGTGGGGCGTGGAGCAGACTTCTTGTCCTTCTTATGCCGGGAAACCGTAGCATTACGGCTGTAGGGGAACACGGATGGCAGAGAATGGCACACCTGGCAGCACTATAGGAGGCGACATATCGTCAACACATCCTGAAGAGGAAAGAGTCGAGGGAGGTGAGGCGTTGGACATGAATTCATAGTCTTAACACCCATCGAATCACCTGCTTCGCTGGGTCTCCTCACACTGCTGGTGAGTGGCCTAAACATATATCTACACTCTTCCGAGGCTCCCCTTAAACGGCATAAAAAGCGTCAAAGGCTGCCCTCCATCTGTGCAGCTAAGCAATTTCCCTCCTCGCAGAGCTTCATTCTGCTGTCTCCTTTGATGTGCCGTTGTAGAACGTCCAGTACCTCCTCTACAGACAGCAAAGAGGTTGAAATTTTACCAACGTATGTTCCAAGACACGCTGGTTTAGGACAGGCACTGGATGGGGTTAGCAGGCTGAGGACAAACTCTGAAGATCACCATTGTAGAATAATCAGCGTCGCCGCCATTCACGAAAAGTCTGAAATTCATCAGGCATTAAATTGGATGTTTGACTACTGCTTTAGGTGGGGCTGGGGCTTGTGAAAGAAGCATGGATGAGGTATCTGTAGACAGTCAGTACCGAAGGCAGTGTTGAAACCAGGGGCTTGGATTCAAGTGACGAATATCGAAAACTTCAAACCGTGCACTGTCTTCCATTCTCAAGTTGGTGGTCTCGTTCCTGCCTCTCTTGCCTTCTGTGCTCATCCGCCAAACGTCTGTGAGAGCTTCATCCTCACGTCTCTCATCTCTCATAAACTTCATTAAAGGCAATTATCTGCTGAGATAACGCTGAATGTTGGTGAAGGGGCCTGCTGCTGATGTTATGTGGGAGCTGGGCGTCGATGGCCGGCCTGGTCATCCATCTCTGTGGGACGCATATTAAAGCGATATTAAACCACGGCTCGTAGGCATGGACAACTTCGCTATCATGCTGTCTTAAATCAGTGTTGACCCCGGTCCAGCCCGTCATTATCAACAAATTTCCAGACAAAAATTAATTAAATACACAGATAAGTAGGTTATATATATAAAATATATATAATGAAGCCTTGGTCAGCAGTATTAGTATACATATGTGTGTGTGTATTATTGTCAGGCTGAACCCAGCGTCTACGCCCAGCTGTGAGGGGTGGAGGCGGCGCTGTGAGGAGGTTGGAACCGCGAGGCTTAGTCACCCTCTGTAAACAGTTAGAAGAAGGTCAAACAGAACTCTCCCCACAATGCCAAGAACATACTGCACCGTATACCTTGGAAATCCGTTCGAACAAAGGTCACATGAATGGCACAGAAACACACAATGCACTAAACACTTCACAGAAAAAATCACTGTCCTGGCCTGCTCAAAGTTGCAGAAATTCTTGAGGAGGGATGGCGGGAGTTGACCTACAAAGGCGGGGAGTCCATAAGCCGGCTTTCACACACCAGCACTAATCACTCGTAATTACCAATGAATTCGCTCGCCCATGTTAGGTGTTCTAGATGTCTAAGTTCTATATACAGGAGAGAACACAAACACTAATATAGTTTGTAGGTTCGGTTTACTGGATAAGTATGTACACGCAAAGGGAGGTAGCACTCCTCAGCTAGGCTCTGGTCAACTGCTATAGACGACGTATGGCAAGTGATAGGTAGCAACTATCATCCGCCAGAGCACGATAATTAACATGTGGGACTATGGTAATAACATTGCCACAGCACCTTAATAAACTGAATAAATAAACACAAATAGACATACATAATATACATACATAATATATAATCAGCATACATAATATACATACAACACAACAACAAGACACACGTACAACAAGACACACGACACAACAGACACACGAAACCAAGACACACACGACAAAAAAGACACAACACCAACAAATTTTGCAAAAAAGACACACACAACACAACAAAGACACGACACAACAAGACGACACAACAAGACACACACGACACAACAAGACACACACGACACAACAAGACACACACACGACACAACAAGACACACATACCACAAGACACACACAACACAACATGACACACACAACACAACATGACACACACACATCTCAACGCAGCACATACAGCACAACAAGACACACACACACACACACACACCACAACATGACACACACAGCACAACCTGAAAAACATGGAAATGACACATACACCCAACATGACACACATACACACAACATGACACAGACCCCACCTTCTCATCCCCAAGTGAGGTGAAAAAAGTGGTTGAGGTGAGCAGGTGTTATGGTGAGCAGGTCAATATGGTGAGCAGGTGTTGTGGTGAGCAGGTGTTGTGGTGAGCAGGTGTTGTGGTGACCAGGTGTTGTGGTGTGCAGAATGTTATGGTGAGCAGATGTTGTGGTGAGCAGTGATGTGGTGAAGCAGATGTTACTGGTGAGCAGGTGTTGTGGTGAGCAGGTGTTGGTAAGCAGGTATTGTGGTGACCAAGTGTTATGGTGAGCAGAGTGTTATGTGGTGAGCAGAGTGTTTGGTGTGGAGGTGTTATGGTGGTGGAGTGTTATTATGGGCAGAATGTTGTGGTGTGCAGAGTGTTATGGTGAACAGGTGTTCATGATGAGCAGGTGTTCTAATTGGGGCAGTGTTCTGGTGAGCATGTGTTGTGGTGAGCAGGTGTTGTTGGTGAACCAGTTATTGTGGTGAGTAGATGATGTGGTGAGCAGGTGTTGTTGTAAGCAAGATCTCAGGTGTACAAGGTCTCAGGTGTATAAGGTCTCATGAACAGACAGGTATGCGGTTAGACAGGTAAGCAGGTAAACAGGTTATGGGATGAGCAGCTTCGTGGTGAATTCCTAACAGACCTCACTAAGAATACTGATCCTCAACTCGCTTGCAAACATAAACCCCAGAATGATGATCTCATTATAGAACAACATCCTCTACTTCCTTCTATCGCGTAACAGGATAAATAAGTTCTGTACGCCTAGTCAATACGCCAGTTGTTTTAGCACTGGTTTGGTCATCAATCGCCATCCTCTTATTCAACTGCCAAGCCAGAGGTCCAAGTGTATCACATCTGGTGTAGTTTAGCATTATACAATAGGTTATACTACATATGGTAAAGGTCATCTACCTCTGCATCCTCACTTCCTTCAGGTTTCATATAGTAACTTCAGAGGCAGGTGAGGACGTGTTCCAGGGCCTCAGTCATCTCTCCACCACAGTTAACATCACTAACTTCTTCTTACTTACAAAATGACAACATCTTCGTAAGGTTTCATAATTGTTTTTTTTCGTTTATAATAGTTATTTACTTTCTTTAATACACATAATAGTGGTGTTGTTGGTGTGATATGAGGTGTTGAGTGGTAGTGGTGTGAGGAGGTGTTGATAAGTATTAGTGTGAGGAGTGTTGGTAATGGTAGTGGTGGTGGTTGAGGAATGTCAGTGGTAGTGGTGTACAGAGATGATGGTGGTGGTGGTGGGGAATGTTGGTGAGTGGTGGTGTAAAGGAGGTGTTGGTGGTGGTGGTGTGAGAGGTGTTGGTGGTGGTGGTGTGTGGGAGTATTAGTACAGGTGGTGGTGTGGGGAGGTGTTGGTGGTGGTGTGAGTCAGTAGGGATGTGAAATGGTGTATATTATAATGATGTGATGATGATGATGATGATGACGACATTGAATGAATAACATTAACATGTATAATAGCTACGATCGTATAGAGAAATATAATAAATGTCTTAATTATATCCATCAATATCATAAATCACGTCAACAAAGAACAAGACAGTTACCGCCCGCTCCTGGGACCTTCCATAACCTTCCACAGATCTCTCAGAATTTAGTTCCAATACATAGCACTTAGAACATATTTTACCATTGCTCATGGCTAATGGAGATAACATCCGGCCTGGAAACGTGCTGGTCGTGCCTGCTAATGCAGTTCAGTTTACCCGGTAAGGTATGATGTATATCCCTTAGTTCGATTACTAAACACATATGAGCCGCAGTTGTGTATCAACAGACCTATGTATTACTGGTGATGCATTACAGCATAGTGGGACAGCAGTACATATCTGGTCAACATTCCGCCCTTCTACCAGGTTACATAATGATTTCGCATTATGTTATAAACAACAGAATCCTTTTTTGTGTGTTGAAAAATTGAGGCCATTCGAAATTATCAATAACTCAAAAATTCGTTGAGATTATCAATCTCCAAAATATGATAATACTGCATGGGTAATATGTCCTGAGACAATTGTACTTTAAAAGGCTTCGGGAAGACATGATGGAAAAATTATCTGCACAAGTCAACTCTCTCTTTCATTATTTTCAGGGCTCATTTACACCTACTCAAAACAACAGAACTTGCTAGTAATAATCTCTGTATGGTGCAACACTGCGTGAACATACAATTTCTGTACTCCAATTGCAGGTCCACACTGTATACCACACCCTTTCAAGATTGCCATTCACTGGGCGTCCATATACAAGGTAGTATCACCACAAGGTCCACATATAATCAAATGCAATACCAGTACTCTGAAAAATATACCGGGCATTAGATCTCACATACCATACAGTGTACCACAATAATGAACCACTCTGCATTAAAGAAATCTTAGGTTAACACCTGCTAAAAATATACATTAACATTATAGCATATAGTACTATTAATACTGTAAAACACCCCGAGATATTAAGTAATGGAATATATCCTACCTAACACATAAAACTAATGGATGTTACAACTACAAAGTAAGATTCCACTTAACCTCAGTATACAGTGCAAGACTTCATGCACCTCAGAAGTGAAGCACTGGTCACTCCCATGATGAAAACATTTAACAAAACTCTAGTGCCATGGTCCGAACATATATTCACTGTCTGAGTTAACACAAGTTGGAGAGAAAACAAATTGGGACAGATTGTCACACATCAAACCCTTCATGTATTAATGAGCCTCATCTAAGATCTCTACACTCACAGACCAATGATGTTATAAAGAACAAGCAAAGTTTACATAGCTGGCCTTTGTTTTCAGAAAATTATCCTTACTCTAAATATTTTTTTTGTTACTATACACCAGTATTGCAAGTACAATTTACTTTAAAACAAGTCTTTTCTTTTTCTTTGAGGCAATTGTTTTTTTAACCTAACTCCAAGTGAAATTATTTCTTTGAACTGTTATTTCACTTTCTCCATAAAACCACAAAAAAATTCTGTACATTCCTTAACACTGCTTCCACCTAAAAAAATATTACCTACTGAAATAATTATGTCCCTAATTAATTAGTACAGAATTACATATGCTGTACAATGTACTGTACAGCAGAAAAATACGGAACAAAATTAAAAGCAATCCAGAATACTCATTAGTTACATGAAATGGTTATTAGATACGAATCACAGTTAAAACTACCTTCAGTATCACATTCATTCCTCCCAGCTCGATGCCATTTAAGTTACAAACCTACCTGCAAACCATTTTATAAGGCAGAGTTTCTCCTTTTCTGTTTTTTTAATTTATACCATAGTGAATTAACTTTAAAACTCTTTCAACTGGTTTTCTCTTAATTTTTATTTCATTCATGTTCTCCATTAGCTCTGTCTAGTTATTTAATTTTATATAGTTACTCCATAACCTCTGACCTTTGACTGGTCCGAGGGTTTTACATGGGTACATTGTAATTCTGGTATCAAGCATTGGGAAAGAATGACGACAAAATACTGCAGGTAAATGATACTCCTAACATATAAATAAAATGGTTTATTAAAATTAAGTCATATTTTATGAATAATTTCAGTAACACTCAACTACAGGGGTCAACTCCCTGGCTTTACTCATTTTCTACTGTCAAACTTAGGTACATTCTCCACTTACACCATGACTGGGTGTACATTTACAAGAACACACAACAATACTCTTATATAGCACCTTGGAGCTCCATTAGATCAAGTGGCAAGATATCAATTACAGCACAAACTAATACCCCAACATCCACCATGATTAGTAGCTTCTCCTCACTGTGCACACCTTACAAGCAAGTGGTGGTCAACCTACTCTTACTGACTCAAACATCAAAAAATTCAGGTGAATACATACATGTACTCGGAAGAATAACACACACAACCTTATCCTACTGAGTAGTGGACTCATCCATAACGATGGGGCTGGCAGTGCTATTCGCCTATGAGATCAACAAGCTGGACAGTGAACACGTCGAGAATGACAGCTGGCTTCATTGACTGGAGCCCCAGAGGAGGTGGTTAGTTCCTGACGCTCGTGTTCACGCATTTACCCGAGTTTACTGGCCATCATCATCTCCCCAAACAAACTTCAAGTGTGGAGGTCAGTCCAATCTACAAGGCTTCGACCGAGAGGAAACCTGTGGTGGAGGAGTTTGACGCTGGGCGTCAGTGTCCTCCACTCTCCTCCGTCGCTCAGCTGTACTGCGCACATCATTATTGCATTCATAAAACCATTTAATTCATATTACGCTATATAACAATCAAATCCACCGCGCTTGTAGAACCTCCAGAGCGAAACAGTGATAAGGATAACTCACCCACTCAATGTTACTAGGACCATGTGTTGTATTGTACCCAGGTACAGTGATATCATATTAATTGTATGTATTCATAGCATTAAGGAGAACTCAGGTTATCCATAAGATGAATGTTAAAGCCCAGTTGAGCGGACTAGTGTACTGTAGAACTAAGGTGGAGCAGGGTTTGAAAGGTCATACTACTTACGTCTGTGAGAGTGTAGCGAACATAGCTTCCACAGATATCATATGAAAATACATGAGAACAATGACTGGAAAGATACAACAGAACTATGTGAGGTGTTGGAAGTGACCCAGAAACTATACTTGAAAGGAAATATCTTGTATGCGTTGGTATGAACTTACACCGTATCCTCACGTGAAATATATAATGACAGGTACAGTGATCAGAGAATCATATGTCTGTGTTCAACAGATAATGTGTGAGAGGAGGATCCTCATTACATTTAAGATAGGATACCCCGCCATGAACCTTCAGCCTTTTGTCAAGGGCGCGTCATGTACCCGCATCGGTGTGCACGCGAGATTAAACCCAAATGAATTTACCAAGAAACTAGCAAACCAGACCTTACCTCAGAGGTATTAGGATTAAAATATGTGTTTATACGGCATGAGTGACAATATACCGATAAGTGTTCAGGTGAGAACCAAGAGATAAAAAGTAAAATTAAAGATTGGAAACTGTAGGCCTACTGGGTGAGGAGCGGCGGGCACTACCCTCATTGTCCCCGTTCTTCCGTCACCTCAGGTCAGTGTCCATGCATGTCCCGCCCTATAATTAGCGATATAGATATTACAGTTTAAAGCTTTTCCGGATATATAAATGTAATAGTAATGTGTTAGGGGTGTGATATCCGCCCGTCAGGCATTATTTCTGGCATCCCCGTTCTTCCGTCACCTCAGGTGCCATGGTCGGAGTGCCTGCTGCCCGGCAGCCATTATCCATATGAGCGTCCCAACAGGTGGTGACTACTCCAGCTATGCCAACCACTGCAAACCTGTGGATTTCCAGCACACCACTCTAAATGAATAGTCATAAATAAGGAGACCGTGAGAAACCTGCGGTCGTCACTTGAGCGACCTATAATACCAGGCAGAAATAGTGCTGGTATGTTCTAGGTGAAGCCCTCGTCTTACCCACCGAGGGCGGTGTGCGAACGAGGTGCCTGGTGTGTATACCTAAAAGTCACAAGGAGTCACACGGCAGCGGAGTATAACATATGTGTTGAGATGAGCAACTGTGATAACCGACGGTGCTATATATTCCATACAGGTGAGCAGTCTTGTGTCAAGGGATAGTGTAAGAAGGAATGACTGGGTCACAGATTGTTATGCAATAAGTATGTGGATGACACGCCATTAATGAGGTCTGGTGCCATCTGGGTAACCAACATTTTCGTTGCTCTTCCGAGGAAGACCCATTCATGTGTATGTTTTTCCAGTATGCCTTATAAGGAATAAATTAATTAAGACATGTTATGGTTTCACCCTTCTTTCCCCTTATCGATCTGGTCAATGGAAAACCTAACCCAATGCCTAGTCCACTCTGCACGCTACCTAACGAGCTACATGCTGTCCAGAGGGGGTCTGGTGGCAGCGACCCTTAGAAATTAAGATTAGAGTTAAGTATTTACCCTTAGTATTAACGACCCCAGAATCTGGCAGTATATAGCTCCAAGTTCCACTCACCCAACTATTTCAATGATCTACGTTAATGTACTCTTTGACGTGTGAAACTGAGACTACAAACTCATTTCCATTTCCTACGGTTCACTTTTCAAACTACGCTCTGACTGAGCAGTCGAAGACAAGAATTAAATTGATTTCAAGGTTCAGGATGGCAATCCCTGGTGGGCGGACTAAGGCAAGTAGTATCAAGTTACACCCGTTAGATTCTCAAAGATACCTGGTCTGACAGTTCCCTTCAGGTTAATTAATTACTTTCGTAATTAACATCCTTACAGTAATTTCACCTATGAGCATAGAGAATCTGATGCTCATAGGTGAAAAAGAGATGACTTCAACCTCGGTCAAAAATCACTGGCATCTCCAGGGCCGACGTCAATAATATCTCACTCTCACTGCCGACTCTACCTTGACTTATATTGACAATTCCGCAAATAGTAAATACAGTTGAAGCTTTCAACATCAGTCACAACGGATCTTGAATGCTTCATCTGCAATCAGACATCTCTAAGTTGACGCAAAGCAAGGGTGTTCTTTTACCAATTCAAATGCATGAACACCCTGTGCGGAATTTGGGAATACCTGAGTTTTTCATGTAATGCAACATAGAAAACGTAAAACTCAAATCTCCTGAAGTGGTTAGAGAACGAATATTTCCACTGGGAAACTCAAAAGGTTTAAAGGTTTTGTGGGTGTGGCGCGTAATATGAATTATAAGGTTTTAACAGACTAGCCATGTCATTATAACCATGACAGGATGACATTCTGAACCACAGAGACTTTGTCCCACCTTCTAGTGTCATGCTCGCGTTTGTGTAGTTAGTCTGTTCACACTTAATCATTTATATTATGCTGCAGCGCCCACAAAACATGTGAAACGTTTGAGTTCCCATCAGAACCTCGTTTTCTAAACACTTCAGTATGTCTTAGTCCTCGTTTTCTTTTTGTTTACTCGCGCAGGGACTCTACAGTATATAACTCAGGATGTTTAGGGAGTTTGAAATTGTGAGTGAATGAATTTATTGTAAAGTCAATGATGTATACCCACGGTGAGAGAAAATATTCTAGTTGTATTGAGTATATGTTGGAGGTACCTTGTATCTTTATGTGTAGAGTATTTTGTGTTAAGAGATTGGTTGGTTACTCTTTCGGCCAGCTGTAAATCATATGTTTCGTGTATTCTTACGAGACGGCAGTTCGATGTTGAAGTATACTGTTTTGATATATGAACAACAGAGAATCGGAAGGAAACAGAGAAAGTGTTGTCAGTCTTGTATTATAAAAGTTAGATAAAAGTCTGAAATGTAAACACAAAACGTACTTATAGTTCGAGTTTAACGGAACGTGTAAGTGATGACTTGGTAACTCACAGTGGGAAGATGCTGGTTGAAGAGAAAGTCACTACACCCACGATGTCCATCCCGGTTATAAAGGTAAGGTGCAGTCCCTTTCCATCTCGTTATATTAAGAGTTTTGCCTAAGTTATTTTGGTTTGAATATGAAGTGACCCATTAACGTAGTTTTGATGTGTTTTAAGTAGTGTTCAAGCGTATTCAGCCTATTAAAACATTATGTCATCCGTGTCAACTCATTCCACCCACGTTCCGCCGCCCACAGAAAGAGGTCCTATACGAATTCATCATTGTTGGAGAAGGATGGAGGCCTTAAGCATCGTGAAACAGTCATCGGGTGAGCCGAGAACCAACACGCTGCGAAGAGGAGTTGGCCGGGACGTGCTCGCTGTCCCTTGTTGGTCTCTTTGAGCAGTAAGCTCAATCAGCTCATACTAACAGTGTTGTTGTTATGAGTCCACCGTTAAGCACAGATTACTTTGTAGAGCTAGCAAGAGTATGAGGTAAGCCACTTGTTGTGGACGAATGTAACCACGGTAGTTCTTATAGGAATTTAGTTGTGGGGCTGCTGCAGAGTCCTATTACTATTCACAAGCTACATACACAGTGTACTATAGGTGTGATCACAGGAAGAAAGACACAGACACCCGACAAGAGAAACACGAGCCAGCAAACAACCTGCACCAAGTTCTCGGGATCTACGACTTTACAAAACAGATTATTAATAATCCAACACAACGTTCCTGCCTGGACCCTGGCGAGAAAAAACAGAACCCATAAACTTATACAGCACAATAGACCCAGACATCATTCTTATCAACGCACACGGACGAAAAAACAATGAAAAAAATCTAAATATTTAATTAACACGTATACCAAAGAAACATCAGCGAAGAGCTACATGGCGGTACAGCAATAGCAAATAAACGAACGATTTAATACAAAACAACTGGCAATTTCCAAAGTAACTCCCTAGAAGTAGAAATAAACACCACCAAAGGACCAATAACAATAGGAACATCACACCTACCATTCAGAAGATCAATATTCCCGACAGGAGAATATTGAAACTAACCAGACGAAACAGCCCGGCATACTTCCTCGGCAATTTGAACTCTCGACACACAACCCTTGGACACGATAACAGAAACCCTGCTGGAGTAATACTGCACAACCTAATTGAACAAGGCAGCATTACACACCTAAGCCCAGACTTAAAAAATTAATAACACCGGGAAATTCGGGGAAACTCGACATAATTCTGACCAACAGACACCACCATTTTCACACACACATGAAACCTTAACCCACCAGCATCAGTGACCGCATACCCATAATAGCAACTTTCTCCTCCTCTCCAATACCAATTCCCTCGACACCAAGATACTCATTTAATACAGCAAACTAGGATTATATTAAAACAGCCTCAACACCGACGACACACTAATACTCCACAACAAAAACACAAACGAGATCAATATTGCCTTAAAAACCTGGTTTACAAAAATTACAACAGCCTTGAAAAACAACACCCCCAAAACAACATATCACACACTTCCATATGTACAACTAACACACGAAGAAAAGATCATCCAAACCAGATTCACTCACCTACATGAATAAAAACACACGGCTGGAGCCCACACACCACAGTATCTCTTTGGGGCACATAATGTAGGTTTAAATTCTGTCCCACCTTTTATGACCATATAGTAGCCCCGTGGGTTATAAACTGTCCCACATATACAAATATTAGTAGCCTTAAAGCTCAGAGGTTTAGTTCCTGCTGTCCCACCACTGAGATGTAAGAGTACGCCTATAGAGCGCATGCGTAGTGGTAAGCGTGACTCGAAGCGTCCCTGCCGGGTTCAGTGCACCACTTGGCATAAGAGAGGTTTTTTTTTTGTTTAACAAATTTATTGGCAGAGCTTGTAGTACAGTTTGCCTATTCCGAGTAATTCAGTCAGGTCTTGACACTGAGGGTGGTAGCACTTCTCACTGTCACGCAGGACAGAGGTTCACACACAAAGAAATACATCATATTCATTAACAACTATAAATGTATATAGGTCAGGTTCATATGGATAATGTCCCTGTTCACTGCCATGCAGGACAGAGGTTCGTACACAAAGAGTTGCATCATATTCATTGACAGTACATATACATATATGTAAACACACACACACACATATACGTATATACATACACATATACATGTACACGTACATATACATGCACACACGCACACATACATACATATACAGTACGTCGGTCAGATTCATGTGGGTAATGTCACTTTTCACTGCCATACAGGACAGAGGTTCGTACACAAAGAATGCATCATGTTCATTGACACTATATATAGGTCAGATTCATGTGGGTAATGCCACTGTTCACTGCCACGCAGGACAGAGGTTCGTACACAAAGAAGGAAATACATCACATTCACCAGCAGCATATATTGGTCAGTGGATCACATACATTGGAGTCATATTCTAATTGAAGACTAATCAGTGTGGGCTAGCAAATTTGGGATAAACAGCAAGAATGTCCTCAAGCACACCTGATTCAATGAAGTAATTGCATAGTTCAAGATACAATAAGTCAGGTGGCCTGAAGTCTTTGACAGTGTCACATTCAATAATATAGTGTTCAAGTGTATGCTTTAAAGGTTTATCACAAAGTTTACATGCTGAGTGTTCCGGTATGGGTACAGCGTTACTAACTTGCCAGAGTGTCTGTATCCTATCACATTGTCTGGTTCTGTCCTTATGCTGGCCATACCGGTACCTCTTGTCACAAAATGTGTCATATTTACTAATGCTACAACTGTCAGGTCTCTCTGCATTTCTCACTTCTTCTGGGTCAGAGTTCATGATTCTGACTTGAATGTTTTTAATTACAGCATTGGACAAGCCAAGATCACGGTCAACATTTTCCTTCTTACATGCCTCATTGGCCAGTCTATCAGCACGGTCATGATACCTGATTCCAACATGGGACGGAATCCACACAAATTCGACACGAAAGTTGTTCTCATTGGCAGTCATCACGTTCCTTTTAATATCACATACAACTTTAAACATAGAGCCTGACGGGCTGTTCATTGATTTCAAAGCACTTTGAGAGTCACAGAATATCACCCCACCTCCATTTTCTTTGAGGTAGTCTGTGGCTAAGTAGATTCCAGTTAGTTCAGTTTGTGTTGTGCTGGCCCAGTTGTTCAGCCTTTGTTTGTTTGACACTATCATCTCTTTTTCTTTATATATTACAATTGCACAGCCTGTTCTACCTGTGTTTGTCTGCACAGAACCATCAGTAAAAGCATAACATTCAATTGATTTAATACTCTCTATGTGTCTGTTAATAGTTTCTAGTGTGACACATCTCACCACATCGGTGTTTAACATTTGCTTACTACCAACAGGAGTGTAATTAATAGGAACTGATATGTCCAGCCAAGGAGGAATGGCATTAATATGTTCGTCTGGGGTGATTGGGACATTCAGTTTCAGGAGATCTGCAACACTTTTATGAAGCCACGCCCCAAAGAGAGTCTTTTGTGAAAGGTTGGCGAGATGGTCGGGATTACTTAGATAGAACATCAACTCAGTTTGTGTTGTAGTTTGAGAACTATTGTTCTTCAAAACTTTGACACAAAACATGGTATTAAGTAGGGCTATCCTCTCAGATAGGGAGGGCAGTCCGAGCTCTTTCCTCATGTTTACAATTCTGGTTGATTTTGGGCAACCTAGGATGATGCGCATGGCTTCATTTTGCACTACCTCAAGGCTGTTGAGTTGTTTAGGCGGAATAGTCACAAGATGGAGAGCATGATAGTCAACTACAGAACGAATGAAGTGAAGATAGAAAGTACGATCATTGGTGATGTTCATTCCATAGCCCTTGCCAACAAGGGTTCTGAGGGGTTTAATGCCCTGCATTTGTTTGGCACGAAGGTTGCTGACAAAGTTTGCAAAATTCACACAAATTCCAAGATATTTATGGGAGCTACATAGTTCCAAGGGCATGCTGTTAATGTTAAAGTCAAGAGGCAGAGGGTGAGCAGGATAAGGATTGAGGACCCTCGTTTTGTCAACAGATAATATGAGACCACATTCCACAGTTCTCCGAGCAAATACATCCAGCAAGGCTTGGAGCCTGAGTTTGGTTTGTGTCATAATGCAGATATCATCAGCATAGCATATTACGGCTTCGTTTGGCTGAACTGGAATATCAGCAATAAGCTTGTGCATCAGTATATTAAAGAGCATAGGACTTAACACTCCTCCCTGAGGCGTGCCCAGCTCAAATGATCTCATTCTGGTACTTTTAACTCCCCTAAACAGAACACTGGCATACCTGTTGGACAGATAACCCTTTATCCATGTCAGGAGGTTACCTTGTATGCCAAAATTAGCTAGTTGCTCAAGTATAATGTCTCTATTAGCTACATCAAAGGCTGATTTAAGGTCTATGAAGGCTGTTTGTGTCTTATCTTTTGAGTGAACAAGATATTCTGCAAAGCATGTCTGTGTGCTACGCCCGGGCATGAACCCGTACAGATTAGGGGCGAGTTTGTCTTTGACTTGAAACATGAGACGGTTTAGAACAACTCTTTCAAGGACTTTACACAATACAAGATGTAAGTGAAATTGGCCTGAAGTTTGGAGAATTAGCTTTAGGGATTGGAACTATGTTTCCATGAGTCCATGTCTTAGGCAGAATACCCTGTGTGAGGCTCATTTGATACAGGTCAAGCAGTGGATGGTTAGGGATCTCATTCAACAATCTCAGGGTGTTATAGGTTATGCCATCCTCACCAGGAGAGGATGACTCGCCTTTCATTAGTGCTGTTGTTAGTTCATGGTGCGTTATAGGAAACTGGTCGGTAAGGTCTGGTGAGGAACAGGCTATTTCAATATTGAAACCCCTATTAATGTGTGAGGTGTTAAGATATTGCTGTATGTCAGGAGGCAGGGAAGTGATTCGTGACACACTAGACCATTGGTCTAATAGCATGTCAGCATATTCTGCAGGGCTGTGATGAAGCTGGACTGGGGTGGGTGACTTGGTAATGGCTCTAATTTTCTTCCACATTTCTGCTAGAGTGGTTGTTCTATTAATCCCCTGTAAGAATTGTTCCCAATAGGTGTTTCTCACCTGACCTTTGAGTTCACGAAATTCTCTGTTAGCTTTGAGGAATGCCAAAAGGTTATCACTAGTTTTATTTTGCTTATAAGTGTTGGCAAGCTGTTTTACATTCTCTCCTTCTTTGGTGAGGATGGGGTCATGTGTCCACAGAGGTGGTTTAGTGCTGTCCCCCTTCCTCCTTGACTTAACCCAGGTGGTATAATATGTGGTAATGACATTTACAAGATCACAGCAAAATTCATCCACTGACCCAGGTGTATATCCAGCATACCATCTGTGGATGTAGGCCTTGAAGTGCAGTTTAAGATTATCTGGGATATTAATTCTGAGCTTAGGATGGGGTTCACACTTGACATCAGCAACAGTGTATTCAGTAAGTATTGCATAATGATCACTGACAAGGTAGTCTGAGATGACCTTAGCCTTGACATTACTGTCTACTAGGTTATACCCAATCACATATTCAAGTCTGCCCCCCATCAGATGTGTCACTTTGTCTGTGTCGTATACAGTGATATTATGGTTATTGATGTAATTCACGAACACCCTCCCGTTAGAGTTACACTGGACATCACCGAGGACAGTGTGACGAGAGTTAAAGTCACCCATACACAGCATAGCATTGTTACCTACCTGATGGCTTTGGTAACACGTCCGCTCGCAGTTCATTACACCGAACATAGATGTTATACACCGAAAATTGACTGTTTGCTGTCTTTACTGTAAATTGTTGATAGTGAATACTTTCATCATTGTGAGTTTTAATCCATTTACAGACCAGACCATTCTTTACATATGTGAGCAGGCCACTTCCTGCTCCACTATTATATGCTGTAAACCCAGCTATCCTGGGTGCAACTTTCTTCTGGGTGCTGGACGTGTAAGGTTCTTGTAAACCAATTACATCAATGTCAAAAACTTTAACAAACCATTGTAGATCATTAATTCTGCGATTAACACTCCGGATGTTCCATGAAATGAACCTAAGCGTTCGTGTTACTTTTCCCACCTTGAATTTAACGTAGAGAGTCGCACGCTGGCTTCATAGATCAACCTGACCAATAAGCTGACCATTCCAATTTCTGTACCTCTGGATTTCCTGATAATGTTCTTCACAGCCCTTATTCCAGTAGGATTTTTATACGCGGGTTCCTTCATCAGTCCCGCGAGTTCCTCCTCCGTAAACAATGGAAAACTTACAGGGTCATGAACAGTCTTCAGACCTGGGACTATTATAGAGACCACGCTGGCAGTCTGGGGCTCATTCTCCCCATCCATGCTACCATCACTATCGGTCTCGCTCTGGCTACTCACCCTCAAGTTGGCATCATTATGAGAGGAGGCACCAGCTCCTTCAGAAGCTCCACTAACACTATCACTGTCATTGTTCACTGGTACACTTACTTGGCAGGCTTTAACCTGACCTGCATTGGCTAACGAAAGAGAGTCACTGTGCCTGTTGACTTCAGGTGGTGGAGGCGATCCGGCCACATTGGCATCATTGAGTGGGACTGCTATTGTGGATGGAGGCGACCTCCCAGGACAACTGGGGTGCAAGGCCGTCACACCCTCCTCCCTGGACCTGGGACACTGCCCCCTGGGTGGGGAGGTGTCGCTGTTGATTTCAGGTGCTGGAGGCGATCCCGCAGTGTTGCTGTTGGCATCACTGAGTGGGACCTCTTTTGTGGGTGGAGGCGGGCTCCCAGGGCAACCTGGATGCCAGGCCGTCACACCCTCCTCCCTGCACCTGTAACACTGCCTCCTGGGTGGGGAGGTGTAGCTGTTGATTTCAGGCGTTGGCGTTGGCGTCACTGAGTGTGACCGCTATTGTGGGTGGAGGCGGGCTCCCAAGGCAACCTGGATGCCAGGCCGTCACACCCTTCTTCCTGCATCTGGCACACTGCCACTCAAATGGGGAGTCCTGCTCTCTTCCGTCCTGAGAGGCACCTTCCTTGATGGGGCAGCTGCTTGTGCTATGCATTCCTGCGCAGTAGCCGCAGGTGGCTGGCTTGTGACAGTATTTCGCCACATGATTGACCCCAAAGCAGTTGTAGCACACCACAGGGGGAGGAGTCCACCGACTGATGTTACTAGGGGTACCGTACGTGCTGCCAAAGAAGCTGTACTTCTCAGGAGGTGGTTCCTTCCTTTTCCAGACGATGATGATCCTACTAAGTTGTGCACCATCCTTATAGAGTCTTCTTGCACTGTGGACGCCCTGGAGTGACAGAGCTCTCTTGGGGGGAATACCCTTGGGGAATTGGGTGACAAGGTATTCCTTCATTTTTTGAGGTCGAACAGGTTCATCTCGCTTAATAAGGTGTATTGAACCGACCTTACCATCAATGAAGCGTTGGATAGCTTCCGTCTCCTCTCGGCCTACATAGACAAAACGAGGGGTGTTACCTGGCACGACAACATTCAGCTTAGCCATGCCATAATCCTTATTCAGGGCAGTCAACCAATTAATCTTCATCAAATTGGTTGCGTTCTCGGGGAAGGCAAGGCGCATGTACTTAGCCCGGGGAGCAATGGGAGGGGGGGGGATGCCCCTATTGGCTCTCCTCTGCTTCCTTCCCTGGGTCCTCATCTTGCGTTTCTGCTGACGTGTCTGAAACTTCTGAAAGCCAGCTTCAGTGTCGCTATGACTGTCCTCTTCATCTTCTTCATCAAGGACATTGGCAGAGCGCCGCCCAGTGATGACTCTTGCCATGGTTAGATTTAGATGGAATCTAGGCCATATACACTGGGGCACAGAGGCGACATGTAGGCCAGCGATGTCCTTGAGGCGTAAGCCCTCTTATAGGACAAGGGGAGAGGAGAGCCTGACATCAGCGGTGTGAGGGTAGGAGGGCCTCCTGGGAGCGGAGGGAGTGGGGTGTCGGTGGGGGGACTAAGGTAACAGGCGTATTCTCAGTTTATAAGCACTTTTATTACACTTCACTTGTTCTTAATAGTATCTCTGTTTTTCTGGTTAGATACAGTATAAAAGTCAATTTTAGTTTCAATAGAACTATCCAACGTGGCACCATAAAAAGGGGGGTTTGTTTATACAGACCTTCACCACATGGCCGGGGGTGACCGCAGGAGTAGGCCTGCCTGGCACACCCACTCCCCAGTACTCAACCCACGACACGTTAGTTCACTTGTTATACAGGCAACATATTTGCAGTTGTTGACCTATCGGTTAAGGTAATCCTCCAAGTCATAGTGTTAGGAAGAACACCTAATATTCAGTAACGCCCTGAGAGAATACTGTACCTCTAATCCCAGTGAGTACCACTTTAATCTTAAAAAGATCACAGGTGGTCCACCACACCCCCACCCTACACACTCGCTGAGGGGGAATGGTAGGCACTAGACGCTATCAGCAGGAATGTAGGAGGCCCTAGAGCTATCAGCGAGATGCAGGAGGCACTAGACTGTCAGCAGGGAATGTGGGAGGCACTAGACTGTCAGCAGGGAATGTGGGGTGCCGCGTCGATATATTAGCGAAAGGAACTAGGTAGTGAAAGTTACCTAAATGATACAAAGTGTGTGTGTGTGTGTGTGTGTGAGCAGGACCGCATAGGATGCCTAACACTATAATTGTGGAAGGATTAAATACCAGTATAAGACAGAAATAAGACTCCTGTGGTTATAAGAATGTGTGAAAGGAACTCATGACAGGAAGAGCGCGACGAGGAGTAGAAGGATTTTATGTTTATGTGAATAAGGACCCCGGAGGCAGGAGGATCAGTGAAAGGAACCATTATTATGACATTTGGTGTTTAGGACTCAAAGGACTAGGGCCTTGGCGGACCCCTTAACTCCTACACGACGCCCCACAGATGTTGACTGTTGCCTTTAGGTGGACCTCGAGGGTCCTATTATATGTAACACGAGTAGGAGATGAAGGATCTATGCCCAGGAGGAGGAGAAGGACTCTTTAAGCTTACTAGGAGAGAGGAAATGGGGCGGTGATGGGGTGAAGGTGTCTGGCTGTCAGCTAGAGAAAAATACAAATCGGCTGACATTATCGTTGTTCCGTCAGCCACCTATCCTGAGGCTTCCTCGGCCTATGTTCACTGTGAGCTCACCTGAGGTGACATTCACGGTGCTAATTACCTTCACTAGCCCCTCGAGGGCAATCTAAAAATAAATCTTCGTTTGCTACTTGTAATTAAAAAATATAATGTTGTTTATAGTCTGGGCAACAGTGTGTTGTGTGTGTGTGTGTGTGTGTGTTGCACTGAGACCCTGTACACTTTCTAGTCCCATCCCTCCTCCTTCTCTCTCCTCTTGGTGAGTGGGAAAATAAGAGGGGGGGCTGTGGGTCAGGAGTGAGAGGGTGGGTTGGGCGACGGCATTTCCAGGCACTGTCCTAACAGTCCTCCGACGATTCTAGCCTGCCCTGGTCCACTCCTCTCTCTCTGCATCATGGTGGAGGGAGAGATTGATTCTCTCCTTTCCTCTCTCCTTTACCTACTCTTATATGGAATTTATAATTATCTGATTGACCTCAAGTATCACTGCCGACCTTCCTTGACCTCTAACCTCCCTGACCTCCTTTTAACCTGTCAGTTGACCAAATTTTTCGAGAATATTTCCCGCAGTGGTTATTATTATTATTATTATTATTATTACTATTATTAATTATTTTCTTTGTATGAAATGTAAGGACAGACAGGCAGACAGAAAAGTTGAGAACTTTATCGTTTTGATAATAATTGCAAATAAATTTCATAATGTGCATCAAATTACATTAAACAATATTGCAAATTTGAAGTTATTACACTTTAAATTACTTACTAACACAGGGTTACAAGCTCTAAGATTCAGATTACTTAGAAAACTTACATTAGTAGTGTACTTTAGGGCTAGTGGCTCCAGGGCCGACCTTGCTTAGTTGGTGCTTGTGGTGCTTGTGAATATTGGCGCAACAAGTGTGGTGTGTGTGTGTGTGTTTGGCTGGGCTGCAGCTAAGGTGGTTACCATCTGTAGGTTGTGTGTGTTTGGCTGGGCTGCAGCTAAAGGTGGTTACCGTCCTGTAGGGTGTGTGTGTTTTGGCTGGGCAGCTAAAGGTTGTTACCGTCCTGTAGGGTGTGTGTGTTTGGCTGGGCTGCAGCTAAAGGTGGTTACCGTCCTGTAGGGTGTGTGTGTTTTGGCTGGGCTGCAGCTAAGGTGGTTACAAATCCTGTAGGGTGTGTGTGTTTTGCTGGGCTGCAGCTAAAGGTGGTTACCGTTCTGTGAGGGTGTGTGTTTCTCAGCTCATATTTCCTTTAGTGTGTGTTGGCTGCAGCTAAAGGTTGGTTACCGTCCTGTAGGGTGTGTGTGTTTGGCTAAAGGTGGATACCGTCTGTAGGGTGTGTGTGTTTTGGCTGGGCTGCAAGGTGGTTACCGTCCTGTAGGTTGTTGTTTTGGCTGGGCTGCATCTAAAAGGTGGTTACTGTCCTGTAGGGGTGTGTGTGTTTTGGTTCATTGTGGTCATTTTGGTTCAGCCGTTCATCTTGCTTTAGTAGGAAGTTCACCAAAGCGAACTTCGGTGTTGAACTGTTCATGTGTGTGAACAGATTATAGGCTGGTTCTGAGAGGTTTAGTGGAGATTAGCACCAATTGTGCTTGCCCTTTGGCCCAGCTACATTTTGGTGAAAATTCGGCCCAGTATTTATAAAAGGTTTTGACATCTTTTAATGGGGTGGAGCTTCGTCCAAAAAGCTGGCAGCTTGCTGGTGTTTTGTTCATCTCCCAGAAAAGATCTCGGAAGAGCTTCTGAAAACGCTGTAAACTTGGCGTTGGAGTCTGGGGATGAGGTATGACTCTGAACGGTTTATTGACAGTTACTGTCACTTGAGGTCTGCATACGAAAGTGGGCATTCGTTGGTGTCGTCTCCTGGGTCTCGGGGTTGTGTCACTGGGCCCTGTCCGAAGTGAGCCATTGCGCAGCACTTCCATGAGCATCTTGTAACTCTTGAAAAGTTTTTGTGGCTTTAGGGTCGTTGGGGTTCTTGTCTGGATGGCATCGTCGAGCCAGACGAAGGTTACCTGTCGGATCTCTGTTTCGGAAGCGTTAAAAGTAACTCCCAGTGTTTTCCACGGGAAGTCATTTTAGATTATTTATCGTGTCAATTCAAATGCGTTATCAAGTAAGCGTGAAATTGACGGTCAACTTCTACAAAGGCCTTCCCAAGATACGCATTGGAATTCCAAATACAGTATAGTGAAGGACATTCAGATAGTGAAGACACTGTAGCGTCGCCTGGTGATGGGGTCCAAGATGTGAGGATAGTGTGATGTGTGTAGTGAGGATAGTTTGATGTATGTAGTGAGGATAGTTTGATGTGTGTAGTGAGGATAGTTTGATGTGTGTAGTGAGGATAGTTTGAAGTGTGTAGTGAGGATAGTTTGATGTGTGTAGTGAGGATAGTTTGATGTAAGCAGTGAGGATAGTTTGATGTGTGTAGTGAGGATAGTTTGATGTATGTAGTGAGGATAGTTTGATGTGTGTAGTGAGGATAGTTTGATGTATGTAGTGAGGATAGTTTGATGTATGTAGTGAGGATAGTTTGATGTGTGTAGTGAGGATAGTTTGATGTGTGTAGTGAGGATAGTTTGATGTGTGTAGTGAGGATAGTTTGATGTATGTAGTGAGGATAGTTTGAAGTATGTAGTGAGGATAGTTTGATGTGTGTAGTGAGGATAGTTTGATGTGTGTAGTGAGGATAGTTTGATGTGTGTAGTGAGGATAGTTTGATGTGTGTAGTGAGGATAGTTTGATGTGTGTAGTGAGGATAGTTTGAAGTGTGTAGTGAGGATAGTTTGATGTATGTAGTGAGGATAGTTTGATGTATGTAGTGAGGATAGTTTGATGTGTATAGTGAGGATAGTTTGATGTATGTAGTGAGGATAGTTTGATGTGTGTAGTGAGGAGAGTTTGATGTATGTAGTGAGGATAGTTTGATGTATGTAGTGAGGATAGTTTGATGTGTATAGTGAGGATAGTTTGATGTATGTAGTGAGGATAGTTTGATGTGTGTAGTGAGGATAGTTTGATGTATGTAGTGAGGATAGTTTGAAGTGTGTAGTGAGGATAGTTTGAAGTGTATAGTGAGGATAGTTTGAAGTGTGTAGTGAGGAACTATAATGATGATGTGTAATGATGTGAAAAATAGTGATGATGTGTAGTACTGATGTGAACTATAGTGATCATGTGTCATGATGATTAAGAACTATATAGTGATATGTGAACTATGATGATGTGTCATGAAGCTATGAACTGTGTAGTGATGATGTGAACTATAATGATGTGTAGTGATATGTGAACTATAGTGATGATGTGAACTGTATAGTGATGTGAATTATAGTATTGATGTAAACTGTGTAGCGATGAGTTACAAATTTTTATGCCATATCATTCCTTTTTATTAGGTAAGTTTCATGTGCTGTTATCTTCTCACTTGGGAGTAACTGTTTGATGTAGCAAAATGTCCCCAATGATTTAGATTTTTAAATAAGAGTGTCAGACATGAAGGGGCATAAAATACCCCACCATACAAGTTGTACCTATAAGTAATTTTCTGTGATGAATATTCAAATTATATAATAACTAATTGTAGACTATAATAAGGCTGCTGAATTATTTTTTTTTATTACTGTCATTTCTAAATGACAAGGCAGAACTGAGTATTGGATATTCACTTGTACATTCAATAGGTATATCTGTTCAACACAGCAATGCCTGATTCACACAAGGCATCTGCTTTTCTACAGGCCTGCACGGGTGAGGATTTAAGGGTGGCTTTGGAGTAATGTGAACATCTCGTCCCTCAAAAGAGCTCCGAAAGGGAGCTGACGCTTCTTTTGCGAAGGTTCGGAGGTGAACGGGGATATGTGGAAGAAAAAATAGCAAGTCTATTGGAGGGTCCGGCCATAAAGGCAGGTGATGGCGAAGGATTACGAAAGCTGGCAGGTACATTGTGGAGAAGTATAAGCTCTCTAGAAGGCTGGAACATGATTGGCAAGCTAGACTCTTGGTCATGCATCCGAAACATAGCAGCAAGGTTGCCAAAGATCCTACAGAATCGGTGCGAGGAGGAACTGCACACGCACAATGAACGCCACGGGTCGTACCCAGGAATACACTGGCTACAGGAGTTTGTACAGAAACATGCGAATAGAGCAAACAACATACTCCTTAATGGAAGGGACAAAAGTGAAAGGTATAAGAGAACAGTCTCTCCCTCTCCGTCCCGCCCAGAACAAGTCTTCAAGTAGGAGAGCCGTGGGCATGTCAGTTGCCACTGATCAAATAGCGACCGCGAAGACTGAAAATGGAGATGAAACGCGTCCCTTATGCTCTGGGTCGCACGTCTTTTCAGTGTGTCGGGTCTTTAAGAACATGGACATACCTACACGACGTGAAACGTCGAGGAAATTACAATGCTGCTACTTTGTTTTTGGGATATAGCCACTTGGTGACTGAGTGTAAGTCTAGATTCCGGAGTTGTTTCTCAGGATGCGAGGGAATGCCAAATGGCACCTTACGCCACAGAATGCCTGACTATATGGAGCAACGAAGTTCTGGAGACGCGCTTGGAGAGGCAGGTCAGACGCCTCTGGGAGCAAGAAGGCGATCACTCTAGAGGTTATGGAAGTGTAGCCCATTCGGTGGAAGACAAGAAAGTGCTAGAACTATGGACACTTTATAGCACCAAGGTAAAAAAAACAGTATAAAGTCCCAGTACCGTTTGGAAGAAAGACCCGGACCTCCCCAACAACAGAGCCATGGCTGAATAGCGACTGAAGAGCTTAAGGGGAAGTCTGATGAAGAATACAAGGCTTTACCAGCGCTACGCTGAAGAGAAGAAGTAATTGCTGTGCAAGGACTACGCCGAGTTGGTTCTCATACACCAACTCACTGCAAACCCAGGAAAACCATGGTGCCTCCCACACCGCCCTGTGTTGAATCCCAAGAAGCCAGACGAAGTACGCATCGACTTTGATTGTGCTGCTGTGTTTGCCAACACGTGGTTGAACAGTCAAGTACTACAAGGACCAGACCTCACCAACAAACTGTTCGGCGTCCTGATACGGTTTCGCGAGGGAAGCACAGCAGTCATGGCAGATATTGAAACCATGTTCCACCAAGTTAGAGTCACACCTTAGCATCGAGCATCGAGACGTCCTGAGGTTTTAGTAGTGAGGCAGTGAAGACTTGACTCAAGCTCCAAGCTCGTTTGGGGGGTGGAGCCTGTCGTACGCAGTATACGCCTTAAGACGCATCTTCTCTGATCACCGTACTGAGTTTCCTGCAGCTGTCGCCAGGGCGGAACGCAGCTTCTACGTCGATGACTTACTTCTATCACTTGTCTCCTCAAGTGAAGCAACGGAAATGTCACAGCACCTATGACAGTTGGTCAAAAGGGGAGGCTTCCGCCTCACGAAATGGGCAAGTAATCACAAGGAAGTACTGCGTTCCATCCCGGTTGAGGAGAGACACGTTGGCATAAAGGAACTCAACCTGAGCCAACAGCTACTACCGGTGGAACGAGTCTTGGGAGTCACATGGGACTTGGAGAACGATCAGTTTGCAGTCAAAACTCAAGTCCAAAGGAAGCCAGCCACAAAAAGAGGACTTCTGAGTGTTGTCAGCTCAGTCTATGACCCTCTTGGCTTCATAGCTCCGTTCGTCATTAACGCAAAATTGTTGTTCCAAGATGAATACCGACGAAGGAGAGGATGGGACAAACCACTACTGGAGCACAATAACGTATCGTGGAATGCGTTGCTAGAGGAATTTCCGCGCCTGGCGACACTCAGCATTCCTCGGTGTTGCATATCTAGAGTCCACGGTTGAACCGTGTCAGTCCAGCTGCATAGCTTTTGCGACACTTCGCAAGTGGCGTACGGCCTGGCATCACACTTGAGACTGATGGACACTGAAGGAAATCTCCATTGTTCCGTCATATTTGGAAACGCAAAGTTAGCTCTCCTCAAACAACAAACTATTCCCCGACTAGAGCTGTGTGCAGCTGTCTTAGCTGTCAAGGCTGACCAGATGGTAAGGCAAGAACTGGAGTTGAAAGTCGAAGAGTTGTTCTTTTGGACGGACAGCATATTGGTTCTCCAACACATCGCCAACACCAGTCGTCGGTTTCACACTTTCGTGGTGAACCGAGTGGCTGTTATACAGGAGCTTTCTGTGGAGGAGATGGCCGATGGCGGCCGATGGATACGAGGACTAGACTCTTATGTAAGGGAGAGGAACACTAGCCAGAGAGGTTAAAACTAACCATGAACTTGAGTTGGGACGTGGAGGTGAAATGTAACGTAGCCGTCTTGACGATTAGTAGTGCAACAACGGAACCCAGACATGGTATGCAAGCACCGTGGGCACGGTTTTCACCATGGCCTCGTCTACTGAAAGGAGTGATATGGCTGACGAGGCTTGTTAAATGGCTAAGAGAATGGAAGAGACCAATTGCAAGACATGCAAAGGGGAGTACGCATAGCGGATTTAGAGAGGGCAAGAGTTGTCATTTTACGCTCAGTGCAAAAGGAATGGTATCAGGACGACATAAAGACGATGGCAGGGAGCGGATTAAGGAAACAGAGTGGAATTTACAGACTAGAACCGTTCCTAGATGAGAAGGGACTCATCAAAGTATGCGGTCGGATAAGGAACGTCCCTATCAGTCAAGGAAGTCAACATCCTTCTTGCTTCCGTACTGGCATCTTGTCACTGACATCATAGTGTGGGACGTACATGAGAATCAGGCCGGTCACTCAGGGAGGGAACACACTCTACAGTAGAGTGCTTCCGGTAGAAATTTTGGATTCCCAGGGTAAGCAGAATACTAAACAAAATCACCAGGCACTGCGTGGCATGTCGCCGGAACAACTGGATGCCCACACAACAGTACCAAGCTGACTTACCGGTTGACCGTGTTACTCCAGCTAAACCTCCGTTTACTTACACAGGGACGGACTGCTTCTGACCATTCATCGTTAAGCTACGACGTAAGCGACTTAAGAGATGGAGTTGCCTATTCACGTGCCTCACAACCCGTGCCGCACGTACATCTTAAAGTCCTCGCCTCGCTCGACGCTGACGCTTTTATCAATGGCATTGTAAGATTTTCATCACGACGAGGCACACCAGAACGAATACGAACGGACAACGGACGAACATGGACGGTGCAGACAAGGAACTGAGAACGGCAGCACGGATCTGGGAGCGTGACGAACACATCGGGAATACCCTCCTAAAGAAATAGACTGGGTTTTCAACACACCCACAGCGTCACACTTGGGTGCAGTGTGGGAACGTCAGATACAGACGATAAGCAAGGTTCTCCGGCCGAGCGTGAGATCACAAGTATTGGACGACAAACGCCAGCAGACACTCTTCTGTGAAGTGGAAATAGTGGTGAACGAGCGGCCTATTACTCCCGTGTCGGAAGGCGTCGATGATCTGGTTGCAATTACGCCCAATCCCCTCTTGTGCCCGAGATCGAAACGATCTGCCTTTAGGTGTCCTGTGAACTGAAGAATCCTATCGCAGACGATGGAAACATGACCAGTTTCTAGCGGACCAGTTCTGGAAACGTTGGATGAGGGAATACTTGCCTTTGCTGTGCAGTTGCCAAAAACAAGTCACTCCACGACGAAACATTCAACTCAACGACATGATCATAGATGCCGGAGAGCACACACATAGACATCAGTGGCCCTTAGGTAGGATAATTGAAGCAAATCCAGATGATGATGGACTTGTACGTCGCGTCAAGGTAAAGACTGTACGCGGTGCCGTGGTGCGCTCTGTGGTAAAACAACTTAGTCATTTGGAAGGAGCTCCACCTACGGGCAACTGAGCTGGTACTGTTATGTATGTTGGACTTGTGGGTGTCGGCATTCGACTTCTGCTATCTCTTGAGCACGTGCGCTCAACAGGGGCTGTGTTACCACCAATGCGAAGAACGAAGAGATATTTAAGTTTCTGAAATTTCTGGGTAGTGAAGTTGAAGGGAGAGAGAGAGACGGGGGTAGTGACGGGAGGTGCTGCTAGACGTGTTTGTTGACATGAGAAGATGCTGGAATGTGCTTATCTGTTAATAATAAGTGGCCCCCTCCACTACAGTAGGAGGGCAGAACATTCTAAGAAGCTGTACAAGGAACATCCTTACTCCTCCCTAGGACCCATTTGTGCATATATGAGTTATGTTCGGGAATGTGCTTAAGTTCCCACTGTAATTGTATTATTGTGCTAAGTGCATTATGATAAGGAATGTTTTATCAAGTGCTGTGTACTTACGTTGTAATAATTGTCTGTGACAGATTTTGACCGAATTATATGCTTCGAGTCCACGTTTTGGGTCTTCTTTAACCTGTGATCGCATGAATGCCTTAAAGGTGATTTTACATATATATATATATATATATATATATATATATATATATATATATATATATATATATATATATATATATATATATATATATATATATATATATATATATATATATATATATATATATATATGTGTGTGTGTGTGTGTGTGTGTGTGTGTGTGTGTGTGTGATTCAGCAAAACCTCTTAGATTTTGTGAACAGTGAAATAATTTTTTATGATGATCTCAAACTTTTTTATCGGCATCATAATATACAGAAACAAGGCCAGATACAGGAGGTGCGGGTGAGGCCATGCATGACAGGGTAAAGCTCACTGCTTGGTAACACCTTTCTTCCACAATGTTTCCTTCAACATTTAATAAGTGACTCGTAGTGTACTGATACCTTTCATACATAAGCAAGAAGATTTTTTTTTAAGTATTATGTATTTTTTCTCGGGGAAACAAAGGGAGACGTTGCTTTTTGTTTAGTAATCATAAGTTTAACTTAAAGGACCAGGCTTGGTGTGGGTTGGTGTTAGTGGTAGCCATAACTACTGCCGGGATGACTAGCGGTGCCCTGGTAGTTCACAGTAGAGTGGAAGCCGCTGCCGTCAGCCCAGTAACCCACTGTCTGTACTCGGCCGTCGGGAAGGTGCACATAGTACTTGCCCCTGACGTTGCGTCCATCACCACTCGTGTTGGCCGAAGTTGTTGTTGCCGGCGATGACCCCATAGTTGAAGGTGTAAGGGATGGACACCTGTCCACACACCACGGGGGAGGGCAAAATGTAATTAATTTTAAACTAGATAAAATTATGTTAATGAGAGGATCTAGAGGAAACACTATCTTCATTAACTTGCTGCGAAACACAACATGGAAGGACGTACGTTGTATGAAGGTTGTTGGTAGCCGCCTGGGAGAGCCACACTTGCGGCCACCAGCAGGCACATCAACGCCACCTGGTGCAGAATAACAGATTCATATTAATTTTATGTATAACACGTTGACTTCTCTGTATTCGTATTATTGCCCCATGGAATGAAATATATTAAAATGACTATAACAAACTATATAATCTTGTATCTAGGGTGCTTGCAAATTTGTTTCACTAAGTATTCTTCCCCGGCTGAAGGTTACCACTGTATCTGATCCGGATAATGAATACAATGGGAGTAGTGAACCATCACTTCTGTACATGTTGGTAGGTGACCTGGCAGAGCCTCTATTAAACTCTATTTAACCCAGATTATTATATGATAAATAGTGACATCATATATCAGTTAGTGATGACCTGTTCACTCCAACAGTAAATAGTGTTAGTGATGACCTGTTCACTCCTACAGTAAATAGTGTTAGTGATGACCTGTTCATTCTTACAGTAAACAGTGTTAGTGATGACCTGTTCACTCCTACAGTAAACAGTGTTAGTGATGACCTGTTCACTCCTACAGTAAATAGTGTTAGTGATGACCTGTTCACTCCTACAGTAAATAGTGTTAGTGATGACCTGGTCACTCTTACAGTAAACAGTGTTAGTGATGACCTGTTCACTCCTACAGTAAACAGTGTTAGTGATGACCTGGTCACTCCTTCAGTAAACAGTGTTAGTGATGACCTGGTCACTCCTTCAGTAAACAGTGTTAGTGATGACCTGTTCACTCCTACAGTAAACAGTGTTAGTGATGACCTGTTCACTCCAACAGTAAATAGTGTTAGTGATGACCTGGTCACTCCTTCAGTAAACAGTGTTAGTGATGACCTGTTCACTCCTTCAGTAAACAGTGTTAGTGATGACCTGTTCACTCCAACAGTAAATAGTGTTAGTGATGACCTGGTCACTCCTTCAGTAAACAGTGTTAGTGATGACCTGGTCACTCCTTCAGTAAACAGTGTTAGTGATGACCTGTTCACTCCTACAGTAAACAGTGTTAGTGATGACCTGTTCACTCCAACAGTAAATAGTGTTAGTGATGACCTGGTCACTCCAACAGTAAATAGTGTTAGTGATGACCTGGTCACTCCTTCAGTAAACAGTGTTAGTGATGACCTGGTCACTTGTACAGTAAACAGTTATTTTGAATAATGTTTTATCATTAAGGATCCAGTTATGCATTGGGTTAACCACAGGGTAATCTGTTTTGGTATTTTGTGGACAAAAATCAGTATAAAGTAACGAACACATGGAAAAGCTTGGTAGCAGTTTTATCTGATATGTATTATCTTATACCATGGAACACATTGCAATCTAGATGATATTTTATTATGTGATAGTTGTCTTGATTTAAATATATAATATTTCAACAGTTACATTCAAGAGAGTTACAGCATTGTAAAACTGCTTTGTCAATATGAATGTTTTTTACTTTCTCTCTGTATTATTCGAGTTTATTTAATTGTTTTTATTTTAAATTAAATATATTGACTTTTTATTCAGTCTTTGTAACTGGCATAATATTTAATCATTCTATTTAGTTTGAAATAATACGTTTCCATTTAATACTAAGAAATTCTCAATCATTGCCTAGTCAGAGCCAGCAACACTGACAGAGATGTTGGTGGGTCCAAGTCAGCAGGACTTAGAGAGGTGAACATGTTTGGTCGTGTAGTGTTGGGGAGGTAGCAGACACTGGCTCCTTCGGCGGCGGCGGAGTCATGAGTTATGAGGTGAAAGAAGATTATTAGGGGTTGAAAAAAAAAGTGGTGAAACTGAAATACAGTAGGAGTAGAAAGAATCTGGGCTCAACCAGATCGCTTCATCTTTCCTATCCTGGCCTCCAGCCTCGCTTTAAACCTCCAGCCGCCCGGACCCTGAGTCACCCAGCCGCCATTTTCTATTGTCAGTCACACAAGGTCGTACATGATTGGCAAAAATATTTGAATAAATGTTTTCCACTTGGGACCTGAAGGCGTCTTGTTTATAGACTACACTCAGAGTGTCTCGTAGGTCGTCTCTTTTCTTTTCTATTTTTTTTTGGGGGGTGAAGGAATCAAAACAAATTAGCGAATATGGCTGACAAAGTAATAGGAGAAAAGAGTCGTTAACCTAATTCTACCAACAGGTTATTTTAGAACCTCAAGTGAATTTATGGTTGTGTCTCTTCAACACAATTTTATCAACATATCTGCCTTTTTTCAACTTATGTATTTTGTAATGATAAAATATTTGGATATACTGTAGTATCCCTAGAAGGAATTAAGAGGAAAATGACAAGACAAATTAAAGCAGATTAAAGCAACTTAATTTGCACTCCCTCGAGAGACGCAGAGTGAGGGGCGATATGATCGAGGTTTATAAATGGAAGTCAGGGCTAAACAAATGCGAAATAACAAAGGTACTCAAACTATCCAACTAGGAGCGAACTCGTAGCAATGGTTTTAAATTAGACACATTTAGATTCAGGGGCGAGATAGGTAAACACTGGTTAAGAAAGAGAGTAGTGGATCCGTGGAACAAGTTACCAAACATCATCATTAACTCGAACACACTGGATAGTTTGAAATATCGGTTGGATGTATATATGAGCGATAGGGGTTGGATGTGGATGGGACTGCCCAATATGGGCCAATAGACCCGGTGCAGTTTCCTCCATTCTTATGTTCTTATGTTTTCATTTCCTAAATTCTGGTTCCTTTCAGGCTCGTGAAGTGACAGGATGCCGAACATCTTCCTGGAGACTTTCATAAGAACATAAGAACATAAAGAGTCTGCAATAGGCCGGTTGGCCTGTGCATGGCAGCTCCAGTCTGGAGTTACACCCACTCTCTATCGTCCATGAGGCTCTCTAGCCTCCTTTTAAAACTTTCCAGCGTCCCAGCACTTACTACAAAGTTGCTAAGCTTGTTCCACTCGTCCACCACCCTATTTGTGAACCAGTTCCTTCCTATCTCCCTCCTAAACCAAAACCTATTCAACTTAAATCCGTTGCTACGAGGCCTATCCTGCTCGGATATTATAAGAACTTTATCTATATCTCCGTTATTGATTCCTTTCACCCACTTAATTATTTCCATCATATCTCCCCGCACTCTTCGTCTTTCAAACGAATGCAAGTTTGGTTTCTTTAATCTATCTTGATAGGGAAGGTTTCTAAGTCCAGGAATCATTTTCATCATTCTTCGCTGGATGTCGGTCACATTAGAATAACCCGTTATAGTGCATCCTTCTTTCCTCACACAGCCAAACTGTGGAATGCTCTGCCTTCTTCTGTGTTTCCATACTCATACAATCTGTCTTACTTTAAAAACCTGGTTTTCCGTCACCTTTTTCTTTTCTATTTTTAATGTCGTTCTATTCTTTTTTATTTTCGCCCCTTAACACCCGTTGTGGGTCGTTCGACCCGTACCCCGGTGAGCTAATTCCCGTAAAAAAAAAAATCGTCAGGAGCTTCTCTCATAGTAAAGAAGACCAGCATTCTTGGTGTTCACAACTATACTTGTGGAGGATGGACTTTACGGTTTGAAACCACCGCTTTAGTGCTCCCTGTTACTCTCGGTGATATGTGGTGGACAGGGTCTGCTCAATGCTCAGCTCTTTGAGTACCTTTTTGAAGAAGTCACAGGTGAAGATGGTATCTCGATCAATCTGTATTTCCTGAGGAATGCCAAAAGTGGTAAACTTGTGCACTAACTGTTTAATAATAGTTTTAGCAGTGATGTTCTTTAACGGGAAAGCCTCTGCATACCTGATAGTGGGACACATGATTGTTAAAATATATTGGTTGCCTTTCTTATTTTTTGGCAATGGGGCCACACAGTCAATTATTATTTTCCGTAAAGGTTCTGGGGGAACCGGAATGGGTTGTAAAAGATGAGAAAGGGGAATTCTCTGACAAAGCTTTCCTGTTATTTGGCAAATGTGGCAAGAGTTTATAAACTCTGATACATCCCTCTTCATTCTAGGCCAATACAAATCCTGCAACAATTTGCGGTAGGTCGTATAATTCCATGGTGTCCACCAAACCCTTTATGAGCGACCTCCATCATTGTCTTCCTAACTGACATTGGCAATACTACCTGATGGGTCTCAGCCCAAGTGTCGTCAATCGACTCTATAGAACCTAAGCAGAATACCTTCCTTGTAGTAGAAAGAAGGGGTTTTCTCTATCTCCTCCTCATCAACAGCTTCGTTATGAATTTTAGCCAAGGTTGGGTCAATCTTCTGTGCTTCAATCAGTTTTTCAAGGTGAGTAAGTCATCATCTTGAGACCTATTGATAGCACATATAGGAAAAACAAATATGGCTGCTCCTTCTTCACTTCTACAGTATTATGTGGTAAAGGAGAGTGCTGAACCTTCAATCTGGGAACAACCAAATTGCCAGTCAAGTCCTTTCCCAGAAGAAGGGTTGCATGAGGCATTGGCAATGCTGAATCTGTAATACCCACGATCACTGTACCTTGTACAAGATCACAGTCGAAATAAATTTTTTGTTAAATAGACTGGAATTGTGGATATCAGCCCCTTTAGATATACTTTTCCCCCTGTGAAACACTTATGACTGACTGGAAATGCCTTCCTCACAATTACAGTTTGTACTGACGCAGTGCCTCTGACAACCTGAAATGGATCTTTCCTTGAATTAAGGGTGAGTGAAACTGTTCCCATTGATTTGAAAGCCTTGAAAATATCCTCCCGAGAATTACTGCTGGGCAGGTTAGCTTGCCTCCTTAGAGATTTTGCATTTATGATTAGGACACCCCCTATTTACATGACCCTCCTTCTTGGAATATCTACAAATTGGTAATTTACTCCAAGCTGACTCTGTCCACTAGACTTATCTACAGGGCCCGGTTTTGAACCTGCAGAGCACTGTACATTTTGTGGCTTTTTCTTTTCACCAGGGGTGTGGCGATGGACTAGTACAAAGACATCTGCTACCTTAGCTGCCTTAAGGAGATCAGTCTCCTCCTTATCTGTCAGGTGTAACATGATTTAGTAAGGAACCTTTCTTTTGAATTTCTCTAGTACCATGAGGTGGACTAACTACTCGAATTTGCTGGTGGCAGCAGATTTAATCCACCTGTGAGAACCTCTTAGTTTCTCAGAAGCAATCTCTGTGTACGTTCCAGTATTTAATTTGTTAAGGTTTCGGAAAGCCTGTCTATATCCCTCAGCAGTAAATAAATATGAGGCGTCATCATAATAAGTGTTGTTTTGTAATCCTTCACAAACCTTTAGATCCTTTCCAGAGATTTTTGATATCACTAGCCAGATCCAGTGTTCTTTATGCCACCTAAAATGATTGGCAGTGGACTCGAACTCTCTGAAAAATCCTTCAGGGTTAGATTCTGCAAAAAAAAACAAGGTGTAAACTTTGTATATTTTGTGATGTCAAATGTATCTGTTTCTTACGCCTACTGAACTGTTTCAGATGCAACACCTCCAACTCATACTGCCTCTCTCCCTCTCTCTTTATTCTCTTTCTCTTTCTTCCTTTCTCTCTTCTCTTTCTCTTTCTTCCTTACTCTCCTCTCTCTCTCTTCCTTCCTTTCTCTCCTCTTTATCTTTCTTCCTTTCTCTCCTCTTTCTCTTTCTTCCTTTCTCTCCTCTCTTTCTCTTTCTTCCTTTCTCTCCTCTCTCTCTTTCTCCTCTTTATTTCTCTCACCTGTCCCTCAAATTTTATCATCTCAAACTTTACTTTCTCTAACTCGAGTAGTGTTTGGGTGTCAGTGGCACGTGTTTCAGCCTTAGTACAGTCTGTAAAGTCAACGTTATCATGAACCTCCTTTCCAATTTACTTCCTGCCTTACAAAGGGGTACATTAGCCCTACACGTGAGGTCTCCCAGTGTGTATTCAATTCACAGTTGATTCTGAGGTAAGGTCAGAGAGTAGGTACAAGCTATAAAGTAGTGAAGTGATTATCTAGCAATTTCTCACCCTTACTAGTTAGCACCCATATAACAACAGTATGAGGAGAGGTTTCCCTCCCTAGTTTGCTTCCAGTTATCAAACTAGCGTAAGGATTACTTCACTACATTAAAACTTTGGGTCAACTTATATATCAATAGCTGACAGGAACTTCGAATAGTAGAGGGCTAGTTGCCCTATGAGTCAGGCTGTATTCCCACAATACGCACTAGGACACATTAGCTATGTACTCTTAAATTAGTTTGATGTAGTCAATACTAGAACAGAGTTGTTGCTTGTTTAGCAAAATTATGTTTATAGAAGTGAACTCTCTGTTTCAAGAAATAGATTCGAGTCGTTACCAAACAGCAGGGACTCTAGGCGAAAGGATAAGATAGGAAAGAAGCGCAGTGTACAAGAATAATGATATCCATGTACAACTTCAAGATAAAGCAGCTGCGAAGGTTGGGTGCATTCTGTCCAGGGTCGTTGTGGTCGTGACTGGGGTCACCTGGGTAGTGGTGGGGACTGGTGGTCACCAGGGTGGTGGTGGTGACCGGTGGTCACCAGGGTGGTGGTAGTGACTAGGGTCTTCCTGGATGGTGGTGGTAGTGACTAGGGCACCAGGGTGGTGGTGGCAACAGTGATGGTAGTGACTGATGGTCATCCGGGTGGAAGTGGTGGTGGTGATGGTGGTGGTGGTCATCATGGCGTGGTGGTAGTCTAAAAATTTTTACAAGAGCACAGCCACATGATAGTGTACACTCACGTGACTTGTTCTTGAATCTAAAAAGTTTGTAATAATCTTATTTCAGTACTGAATGTAGTGTACACTTACGGTTATACATACACTTACACATATGCAAATTATACTATCATGTATTTACACGCAAACATTCACATATTATAAATAATTCCATGAATGTAAACAGGATAGAGATGATAAGGTATTATATTCATATAATTACAGATTGGTTGAAAATTACTCATAATCACACACATGTATGTGTGTGTGTGTGTGTGTGTGTGTGTGTGTGTGTGTGTGTGTGTAATAAAAACAGCACCTCCTCATAAAGCAGTACTCCGTACTTCACCATAACGTCATATGCATACAACAACTATTATGATTTGATTGTCACTGGTAAGTTTTCGACGCTTGCTTGTAATTCTTTAGTTTTGTTAATATTTTCCATAGTTTTAGCTTCATCAGCCAACCATGACTACTACTGAAGAACGTCTTGGTGAAAGTGCTACATTGGATTGCACCTTCCAAATTAGATGATCTCCCATCAATCACATTTCAGGACGCAATCATTCTGCCACATTCTAAAATAGATATGCTAGGCCTCACCATTTCCTCTAATATGTCATGGAAGCCACACATCCTCAACATTGCTAAAGCTGCCTCCCGAAAGCTGGGAATGCTATACAGATGCCGTAGCTACTTCACTCCAGAGCAGTTGCTTCAAGTACTTAAGGGATTCATTCGTCCTAACTTGGTGTACTGCTCTCATATCTAGGGTGGCTTTTCTTTTGTCCAACTGTTAGATAGGGTGGAATCAAAGGCATTTCTTCCCTTTATGTTCGCCGCAATGTTGCTTCACTCTCTCTCTTTTACAGGTACTTTAACGGGCAATGTTCGGTGGATTTAGGATACTGTGTACCGAAGGCAAGGCCTGGGCTCATAACACTCGTCTTTCCCGCGGTGCCCACCGTTTCTGTATGGATGTCGGTTACACTAGATAACCTGTTATACTACATCCTTCTTTCCTCACACAGCCAAACTGTGGAATGCGCTGCCTTCTTCTGTGTTTCCATACTCATACAATCTGTCTCATTTAAAAAAGCTGGTTTTCCGGCATCTTCGTGGTGTAGATTAATATAATCTTTTTCTTTTCTATTTCTAATTTATTTTTAATCTTATTTTTTTTCGCCCCCTGGGCGTTATGGTTGGATGACCTGTACCCGGGTGGGTTATTCCCCGTAAAAAAAAAAGATACAGTTGCTACGTTAATTTAATATAACCATATATCCAGATTCACTTGAGGGAGAAGACATACGTCCTCTCCATCATCAGGAGAAAATGGGCGGGTATCGGTCACCTTTGCTTTATTGCGGTTACCTCTAATCCCTATACAATCTATGTAATTTCTTTAAGTTCTTTCACTAATTAAGATTTTTCTGTAGTAATGGAGTATGGGTTTACAAAGAGATGGTATGCATAGTAAACTAATTATGGTGAGTAACCTTGACATGGAGTTTACCAGTAGTGAGACAGAGGTGTGTGGGAGACCTGTTTGGTCATAATATTAGTTTATCATTAGTGACCCAGAAGGGAGTGGGAATATTTTTTTACCTGCTCAGCACGAACTTAAAGCATCCTGGAGTAAAATGTTTAGCTCTGGGGCGTGCAGACGATTAATTGTCGTATAGGGCCAGAAAAAAAGTCTTCTGATGCATGGCAGAAATGCTCTTCCAATATTGTTTGAATAGATAACTTTAATGGGAAAAAGAATGATGCTTACCTTGTCTGCCGGTCGAAAAAGTGTAAATTGGATGGATAACTTTATAATTTTTGCACATGATGTGTCAACTCACTCCTCTAACAAGAACTTTCAGCGGTATTCTTTTAACAAAAGTTTATTGCAATTCCCATGATAATGATGCATACAACAATGCATTTTAACTACCCAATCACTGTATTCGTGCCACTAATGGATCTTGAGGGTAAGCAAATTTGTTCATGCTATCCATTATATTTAAGTTTGGAGGCTGCAGGTAGGGTTCATGTGATTTCAGGTGCGGGCCACATTGAAAGGCTTGGCCAGAGTTTGTACAGTCCAGGCTTACCTTAACAAAGAAGCAATTTATTATATTATTGTGATTTATAAGACAAATACCTATGTTTACAGATGTTACACAGAGTCTGGTAACATGAGATTTCATGTAATCCCTAAAATGTTCAAATAATCTGTGTAAATCGGGCGTTCACCTAACCCGTACACATTCATGGTTAATAGTTAGGTTATGTCTGGCTAGGTCATCTGAAGGTTGCAACTATTATCAAAGAGTTCTAGACACTTTATTGATAAGAAGAGTCCCTAGTTACGCAGATTCTCAGTAACATGTAAAATTAACGCTATAATCATTAATATAAAGAAGAAAGTAAGTCTTACAACTATAGCTAAAGTCTGATTATTTAACACGAAAACCTAATCATGATTAATAATGAAATTACACTAGTTGACAAGAGTTCGGTAACATCGATCAAATTCGCTGCACTTTATTAATTTTGGGCTGATTTCAAATGTGGCAATAAAAAATGTCAGTCACGTAACATTTTTATGATATATGTGTATACGGTATGTAGTGTAGGAATATATTATATGTACAGTCACAATCCAAAGTTTCGACACCCTTACACAATAAAACTTAAATACCAAACACATATGAGCATTAAAAAGCTTGATATATAAATTAATTCACACACACACACACACACACACACACACTACTACTACTACTACTACGAAAACGTGGCCTCCATCCTCCCCCAATAGCCACACCTTCGCCGCCATTTTATTACCTTAAAATTTAATATCCTAATACATAAGTAGCTATCCTAGCTGTTCTGAGTTAGTTGAGCCGCAGTGACTGTTGCCTCATAGTTAATATCTGCAACTGTTGTAGGCTTTGGTGCCGATGCTCTCGTTCCCCTGAGGCAGAGCAATGCAGACCCGAGGAGAGAGAAGGACAGTCGACATTTCATCCAGGCTGTAACATAACTTCTGGGCTGCTGCTCCTGTTCAGATAGCACCTCCGCGAGTCTGGCGTAGAAGCATCTTGCACTTGGTCCCATCCCACCAGAGGTTGTGAACACTAGAGGAGTGAAGCTGCCTTGATCAACGTTCTAAATTCTCTCCCCGTATGCCCTGTTCTTGTCGTTCTCGTTCCTCCTGTGTGCAGCATCGAGAGCTAAGTTACGGTGACATGCGGCCATGGGATCAAAAATCCTGAGGTCAAAGAAGTCTCGCTATCCCCGCGTCCAGAATCCTCGAGCACTGACGTCAACAGGGGCTTCGTTGGATGTGTTTGAAGTCCTATGTTGAAAATTCTCACCGTCCTATGAAGGGAGGGTCAGTTTTACCCTGACATCACGACAGATTTCCTTCAACATATTTGCTATGAGATCCCATATTTCGTCATGCCTCATGCATATGAAGCCCCCTTTCTTGCATATAATGGCGTGATCGACGTCATAGAAAGAGCCACACACGCATTGGGAGGGCAAATCTTCTACTGGCCTACCGTACCTGAGAGCAATGGCATCTGTAAATTCTTGTTTATTGAGACTGAAACCATTTGCCCTTATCGGTAACGTAGTTAACCAGTACGAGGTGCCCACCTCCTGTGCTAGAGCTACCTTTTTTTTCAAATTCTCTGGAACTTGCAGCATCAGTTGCTGCAACTTATCATTTTGGCCGTGCTGTTGTTCTGTCGTAATGGACTTTCGAATCTTGTTTACTTTACTGGTATCCACCTCACCTGTTGCGTTCTGAGCTATAACTACTACTACCACTTTGCTGTCACTCGGAATCGAGTATGGCGATCATCCAGCTATGAAACACTGATATGAATTATTTAGGATGCCACCTAGGTTGGTGAGTTTTAAGGTGACTAAAGAGGCCGATAAGCGACCGGAAGAGCCGTTCACAGATGTTGCACATGTGGATGTCTTCATCTAGTGCGGGAGGGGCAGCGGCAGCGTTTTTCCGGCGCTAGCGCTTGTCTGCCTTGGATTGTAGTCGGGCTAATTTGAAAGTATGGACACCTTCTTGTTTAGTGATCCTCCAAGCGTTACAATGTGGAGTGATCTTCTCCCAGGTGAAGGGGTCGAAATATCACTTTTTCAGGTTTGTCTTAAGACTATCCTTATACCTTTTCATTTGCCCCCCAACATTACGTTTACTATTCGTTAGATGACTGCAAAGTAGATGCTTTAGAAGTCTACATTTGTCCGTGCGGGTAACATGGCCAATCCAACGTAGTTGTTCATGGATAATGGTAGCCTCGATGTTCCTACAGTTGGCGTCAGTGAGAAATTCGAGAATACTAGCATTTGTTCTCTTGTCTTCCCATCGAACTCGGAGGATGGAACATAGATTACGTTGGTGAACGTTTTCAAGTGTCTTGAGGTGCCTCCTGTATGTGACCCATGTCTCGCTGCCATATAGCAGAATGGGGAGGACCACTGCACGATATACGTGCATCTTTGTAGATAATTTCAGCTCCTTACAGGTGAAGACATGGGTATGGAATCTGTCAAAGACTTGAGATGCACATCTGATCCGATGTTGAATCTCTTCATCTATCACTAGCAAGTTTACGGACTTGGCGCACCCTCATTCATCAACTACAAACATCCGTGTTGGTGGAAAGGTGGGAGTGGAGATACTGAAAGTGGATAACATTAGAGAGGGTAGTACCATTAAGCTAGATGGATGGTGGAGGTGTGGCTGAACCAGGGGCAGGCTGAAAGAGAATCTGAGTCTTACGCACATTCACCTCAAGCCAAAAAGTGCATACGCATCTGCAAAGGTGTTCAGGATCGCCTGTAGGTCGCGTTGAGTGTGAGCGACAAGGGTGACTTCGTCTGCATACTGAAGTTCATTAATGGAAACTACCGACAAATTTGTTCCTGGCTGGAGTCGTCTTATTTAGAAAAGATCCTTCATCTGGTACGCTATGTCGACCCCACGGGCTAAATTGGCACTACCACGCGTAAAGATTGCAGCTAAGAAATTGGAAAAGAGAGTTGACGCCTGTACACATCATTGTTTTACACCCGTTTGGATGGGGAAGAACTCAGCCTGGGTGCCAGTGTGCAGGACACTGCCGTGCATGCTGTCGTGGAATTGCCCTACAATGGCGATGAATTTTGATAGGCAACGAAACCAGCTGAGGGTCCTCCAGAGTGCTTCCCTGTTAACCTAATCGAAGGCCTTGGTTTGGTCGATGAAGGCCATGTATAGGTCCAGAAGCTGTCTTCTGCATTTTTCCTGTATCTGGCAGGCAGCAAAGATCATGTCAGTGGTGCCACGTGATGGTCTACTCTAAAGCCACACTGAGATTCTGGGAGGAAGTTTTCCGCCTCAGGAAGAAATTCGCTGAGGAGGACTCGGCCGATAATCTTGACAGCTATGGACAGTAGCAAGATCCCGTGATAGTTGCCACAGCCTGACCGGTCTCCCTTGTACTTATAAATATTGACGATGAAGGCGTCTTTAAGAGCTTGGGGGATTTCCTCCTTTTCTCACATATTCTCCAGGAGAGAGTGGAGACGGATCATAAGCTGAGGCCCTCCTGCTTTATACACCTCGGCTGGGATTCCATCAGGCACTGAGGCTTTGTTATTTTTCATCTGTATTATGGCAATAGCTACCTCATCCAGGGATGGAGGATAGTTGAGATGGGTCAGGACTGGATGCTGAGGAACTTGCTGGGTAGTCAGGACATCCACATCTGTGTTTCGTGTTCAATGAGGGAGTTAAAACAGATGAGCGAAGGGGGGGCTGTGCCATGAGTGATTGGCCCATAAAATATTTTTATGGAAGTTTATAATTCGCTCATCTTGTGTTGATCTGCAACTTGTTGCATTTCACATGCTTTATTTTTAAACCAGTCGTTGTTTAGTTTGCGAAGTTTGCGCTGGGCCGCCGCTTTCTTCTTGCGGACGGTGTCAGCTTTGGTCCTAGACTGCGGGTTGTTCTGCCAGTTAGTTAAAGCAGCACGTTTGTTATCGACGAGTACATTGATTTCTGGGTCACTTTCATCAAATCAGTCCTGGTATATTTTTTAGACCTGGCCGAGGCCTCTCTGCAGGTATTTGTCATGACAGTATCGAGAATACGCCATTTGGCACTAAAATTTGGGTTTTTTGTTATTGGGCTGTTCAAGAGCCCATGTTCGAGCTGCTCTCTGAAATCATATACTATTGCTGGAGCCCCCAAACATATTAGTGTTAAAACCTCTTCTGGAGGCTTGTTGCTTTCGCCGTTTTGGGGTGACGTGAAGTGACAGCTTGGCTCTGACGAGCCAATGATCAGTGTCGCAGTGGTCTGAGCCACTCAATGCTCATGTGATGAGGACATCTCGGCGATCTCTTTCTTTGACAATGATGTAGTCAATCAGATGCCAGTGTTTGGATCGTGGGTGTTGTCACGAACCCTTGAACTTGTCGGCCTGCCTAAACATGGTGTTGGTGAGAGTGAGGTTGAATGCAGTACACATGCTGAGGAGAAGTAGGCAGTTGGGATTACAATTGCCTAGTCCATTTCTTCCTATGATTCCCTGTCAAATGTGAGCATCTCTACCAACTCTGGCCTTAAAGTCACCAAGGAGCACAACCTTATCTTCTCTGGGGATAGAGGTTAGCACTCTGTCTAGGTCGGCAAAAAAGGCCTTCTTGATATCACCCTTTTTATCCAGTATTGGGGCGTATACACTGATGAAAAAGGCATGGCGGGAGTGATTTAGTGGGATTCTAAGGCGCTCGTTGATCCCAACAGGCATTTCAGACAGACTGTGCGTTGGCTGATGGCAAAGCCAACTCCATAAATGTTCTTTCTCTCTGCAGCAGGCTTACCTTTCCAAAAGAAGGTATAGCCGTTCTGTGAGTCGACCCTCGTCTGGGAGCTGGGACTCACTAATGGCTGCTGAGTCGATGTTATATCTAGCCAGCTCTTTTGCCACAAGGGTGGTTCTTTTTTCAGGACGTGCATTTGTGCCAGTATCCAGAAGGCTCCTGACATTTCACGCAGCGACCATAAGAGGTTGTATCTTTTGTTTTTGTTTTAATCTGTGATTATAATTGTGTTTTCGACCGCATAAGGATGACCTTACTTGGTGCGGTTGCCCAGTTAGGTTGGCTCTTCAGGCAGTCTATGTTTAGGACACCTTTTCTAGCCCCCTCCCCATGTGGGGTGAGCAGAATGGTTCCTCGAAAGGGCTTCTCTGTCGCACAGACAGGACCGGATTGCACTGGTGCCTAGATCCCAGTGCATAAATGACCATCTTATCTATGCCACTCTTGTGCAGAGGTGTGACCAGAGACTCCCGGCAGTCATCTCTGCCTGTCCCCGTCACCACTCGTCCGTCGCCATCAGACTTTTGGGGTATATAGGGTTTGATGATGATGAGTATGATGAGCTTGGATGATGACTGTGCGTGAGTTGATTTGTGTTGAGGCAAGAGTGCAGAATGCAACTACACATCTTGGCTCTCCCTTTTCCTGATCCAGTGGTGCAAGTGTTGCAACGACTGGAGAGAGGGAGAGCTGCAATGGACTGCCGATAGCCCTGTTTTGTTGTGTTTCACTTTAGTAGCCTCTCCATCATGCATTGCTCTCATCCGTCGGTGTAGTCGTTGGGTTCCCATGCTGGTCACCTCTTCTGCCTATACCGCTGTTGGGGTCTTGTTAGATCTCTGTAAGCAAGTCTGCCTGATGCGGGGCTCCACCGCAGATTTTTCGTTCCAGGCTTACTCCCGTAGCCTTATACCTAACAAGGTTAATCTGCAAGGCAGAGGGCAGTGGTTGATAGACACCAGGACGTGTCCACATGCCAGTGGGCCTATGTGCCGTCCCTCTGGGGCCCACTGCTAGTCCAAGATCCCCTGCTGGTCTAGCCTGGGCCAACACACACACACACACACTTCATCCTTGATCACTGAAGGGTCAAGACGTACCTGGCTCTGCTCTGGCAGCAGCCAGGTCAACTGTTATGTTGGCCCATACCAACTCCCTCTGCTGAACCCCTCTTCCCCACCTGAATATCAACAAGTAGTCGCCAGAAGTTACTATTTCATTTAGAAAAGGAATGGAACCAGTGTTGAATAATGGTGAACAGTGCTTAAGTCAGTGAAAAACAACTCAACAGTAATAGCTAAATCGTACCCAAGCTAACCTTCACACAGTGAGGTCCCAGGTACCCAATGATATCTGCCCGTGAGACTCAACAACACCAGCTATGTGTTAATCTGTCCACGATAAGGAGGCCTTGGACCACACCTCACTCACTTGAGTGAGTGAGGTCCTGTGACACCAGACCACGTGGCGTCCCCATGATGCTACGACACCACGTAGTGAATGAGTTGCTACAGCATCATGTGAGGTTCTTCATAACACCATCTGTGAGGGAATTACTACACCACATCAGGCCCCTCATAACACCATCTGTGAGGAAATTACTGCACCACGTCAAGCCCCTCATAACACCATCTGTGAGGGAATTACTGCACCACGTCAAGCCCCTCATAACACCATCTGTGAGGGAATTACTGCACCACGTCAAGCCCCTCATAACACCATCTGTGAGGGAATTACTACACCACGTGATGCCCCTCATAACACCACCTGTGAGGGAATTACTACACCACATCAGGCCCCTCATAACACCATCTGTGAGGGAATTACTACACCACGTCAAGCCCCTCATAACACCATCTATGAGGGAATTACTACACCGCGTAAAGCCCCTCATAACACCACCTGGGAGGGAGTTACTACACCACGTGATGCCCCTCATAACACCATCTGTGAGGGAGTTACTACATTACGTGATGCCCCACATAACACCATCTGTGAAGGAGTTACTACACTACGTGTCTGCTGTTCAACACCTCAGCGCACAGGACCTACATTACCTCCACTGTAAACATTAATCTGCATGTTCACTGCATGTTCCTTTACCTTTCTCCAATGAAGGCTTTTGTTAAACCACTAATGTACAGTATGTAATAAGTCATTTATGTCCAGTGTATATTTTCAGCCTTCGGGCTGTAGAACTTTTTCAATAAGCCATTAATTATAATTGTATTATTATTAATGTTATTATTATTATTATTATTATTATTATTATTATTATTATTATTATTATTATTATTATTATTATTGTTATTATTATTATTATTATTATTATTGTTATTATTATTATTATTATTATTATTATTATTATTATTATTATTATTATTATTATTATTATTATTATTATTATTATTATTATTATTATTGTTATTATTATTATTATTATTATTATTACACACACACACACACACACACAGTACAAATCATATGGTTCGTGAGACCTTTCATCTTGTTGAACCAACTTTAAAACCAGTGTTTCCCTCACCTTGATGCTGTTATCCAGGGTACTGAATAGACACATTGATTTGCAAGTATGTCCTCTTCCCTTCTTCTTCAATCAATCAAGTAACAGATGCATGAAAACACCCACTCTCATACAGACCTCCTACATCCTTCCCTCCTCCAAACCCTCCCTCATCCAGCGCTTCTCCACCCCTCCCTCACACCTCCCTCGTTCTCCCCTCTTACACTGCTCTCTCTGCCAGCGTTCCTCCACACCTCCCACATCCTTCCCTCCTCCACCCCTCTCACCACCCCTCCTTCCTCCACACCTCCTACACCTTGCCCATTTCCACATCTCCCATACTCCTCCATCATCCACACCTCCCACACCCCTCCCTCCTCCACATCTCACATAATCCACCGTCTTCCACATCTCCAATATCCCTCCTTGCTCCACACCTCCTATACCCCTCATTCCTCCACACCTCCTTCACCCTCCCTACTCCACAAAATATGCACATAAGAAGAACTTATGAATGGAGGAAACTACAGCGGGCCTATTGGCCCATACTGGGCAGTCCCGTTTACAACCAACTCTTACCGCTCAAAAATCCATCCAACCTATATTTGAAGCTATCCAGCGTGTTCGAGTTAATGATGATGTTCGGTAACTTATTCTACTCTCCACTACTCTAATTCCAAACCAGTGTTTTCCTATCTCGCGTCTAAATTTGACTTTATCTAATTTAAAACCATTGCTATGTGTTTGCTCCTGGTTGGATAGTTTGATTACCTTTGTTATATCACCTTTGTTTAACCCTGACTTCCATTTATACACCTCGATCATATCGCCTCTCACTCACTCTCGAGAGAGTACAGATTAAGATGCTTTAACATTGTCTCTGTACTCAAGGTTCCTAACGCCGGAGATTAGTCTTCTCATTTTCCTGAATTCTTTCTAGGGATTCTATATCCAGTCTGTTTTACAGTGACCAGAACTGAACAGCGTAATCCAAGTGAGGTCTCACAGGAGCAAGATATAGTTTTAGGATGACCTTGCTAGTCTTCTAACTAACACTCCTTTGCATGAAACCAAGTGCTTTGTTAGCCTTGTTTCTAATAAATACACATTGTTTTCTTGGTTTAAGATTCCTACTTACCATTACTCCTAAATCTTTCTCATAGTCGGATTTCTCTTGGCTATAACAACGTTGTTCATCTGATATCTGGTTTCTCTGTTTACATCTCTTAGACTATAAACTTTACATTTGTCCGCATTAAATTTCATCTGCCATTTTTCAGACCATGCGAATTTTTTTTTTTTAGATTTTCCTGTAGTTTTGCGGAGTCGTTGTTAAATTTAATTGCACGCCCTATTTTAGTGTCGTCAGTAAATTTTAATATGTTGCTGTCTGCGCCTATATCTATACAGTTTATGTATATAATAAATAGTAATAGTCCAGTTGTGTTCTGACCTTGCTAGAGGAAAGATCACGACCAAATTAGCTCCCGGGGATTAATTGTCAGTGATGACTGGTGTTAGTTGTGAGCAGGCCTGTGCCCTTCTGAGAGCTGAGTTAGTGTAGGTCAATGACGAAAACGTGAATTTAAAGGAAGTGATTACTAGGATGAAGGAGGAAGACACGAGATAAGGAAAGCTCGTGTCTGACGAAAACACAAGGGAATGGAAAGTTGTGAGGAGAGGAACGACCAATTTGGTGGTGAAAAAAAATACAACAAGGAAACGACAACAGCTAAGTGTTTTAACTCCTTTAGTCCTTTGATAGACGAATTGGATGTTGACATATTCAGGGACAGGACTGACAAGGAAGGCATGAAAACTTTAACTGTTGGTGATTCCCAGGTACGGTCCCTGGATAGAGCTTCTTTCTGAGTTAAAATAAAATTAGGATGCGACGGTGTTTGCCAGAAGCCGTGGAGCGGGATATTGTTGACAGGATGGGCAATGTCTTGTCTAGTAATGGGAACAAAGTTTTTTTCTGCCTCAGTGCAGGAGGCAATGATATTGACTGGTGTAGGAGTGAGGAGTTCCTTGATAAGTTAAAACAGCTATCGAACGTATTAGGGTGAAGGGAGGGATCCCTATGATATGTGGTGTCCTGCCTAGAAGGAGAGTTAGCAATGAATGGATGTCAATATGAGTCCCATACATTGACAACTGGGACAACTTTTATGGGGCGGCAACCCTGGCTGGCTCTCTTGAGAGGGCAGTTCAAAAGATGTCGATGTCTTTTAAGTGCTTGGGAACACGTGAGCACAGGGATCGAGGAGACTGCAGTGGGAGCGGGTAAACAAAATAAAGGGTTACAGAGAAATAGCGCTAGGAATGATGACAAAACTAAATTAAGCAAGGAGTTAAAACCTAAACACAACAAATAGTGGACTCACATCATGACTAACTTAATTGGGTACTACGCAATCAGTAGAAGTACGAGAAACAAAATGGATGAAATCAGGGCGTTGGTATGCACCGAAAAAATCGGGATAATAGCCAGGAGAGAAAAGGGAAGTTGTTCAAACCCTCCCCAGTGGTAAGGTCGTGGTATTTGAGGGCAGCCAGGTGAGGTTCTTAGATAAGACTTTTTGTGCAAGAGACAGGAAATGTAGGACTAGTGTGTGTTTTCCTGGTGCTGGAATAGGGCATGTAGCTGAGATAGGGTTTGGCAGGGGAGGGTACCAAGCCAGTAGTGTCTTAGTGTGGGAGGTAATGAAATAGGAAAGGTTAGGAGTGAGGAACTTTTCAAGACGTGTAGGGAGGTGCTAGGGAAGGTTAGAGATAGGGGAGGGATCCCGATAGTATAGTCTTGCCTAGAAGAGGGGTTGGTGGTGAATGGCTGTCTAGGGCCTTCACACAGCCTTCACACAGCTGTGCCCGATGCATGATGTCTCTAACATACTTACCGATTTTTATTTATGTTTAATCGTCTAAACATGAATTCATATAGGTTTGCCCATTGTTCTATCCGTTTTAAAGTCAAATTAACAGTATATACCAGCAGAAAGGTATAATATAATACGAAACAAAGCCCAACCATAAATTAAGCAACGGGGAACTAAGTAACCAATCACCGATCACTTTTACATTCATTCATTATTTTTACTACGTAGTATAGTAAACAAACGGCCTTGAGTTGCCAGCTGTCTCCAGTAGTGTTCGAAGAATCTTGAACGAGACTGTACACACAAACACACACGTTCGCTGATGCCTCATTAGCCATATCTTTCGACCAGGTGCACCAGGCGGAACTGTTGCAGAGTGTATGTTGTGTTGTGAGGGTAAGAGAAACAATTGAGACTCATCAATTGTGTGTAAATGAGGCAGAAAGTCAGATCAGCAACCTGGGACTTGGTCACGATTTTTGTGATGCTTTCAATATCTTCCTAGGCGGTAGTACCTCCCTGTTTGATAGTTACCTACCTCCTTAGTGATGGTCTGTACAAAACTGATATGTTACATAAATTCATATGTCACTGGCCGAAAGTTAAAAATGTTTTGAAAGCATTTGAGGTAGATATAAGGTATATATATATATATATATATATATATATATATATATATATATATATATATATATATATATATATATATATATATATATATATATATATATATATATATATATATATATATATATATATATATATATATATATATATATTTTTTTTTTTTTGACGATTAGCCCACCCGGGCACAGGTCACTGACCCACATCGGGGGGGGGGCCAAAATGTAATAATAATAATAATAATAATTCATAGTAAATACAATAAATAATAAAGATACAAAATTAAAAATTAAATCATTAAATAATAATGATAATAATACCAATAACAACACTGTAATAGTAATAATATTAAAGAACCATAAAGAAATACAATAATGGAAAAAAATCAATAGTGAGAAACAATAAATGTATGTTGTGTTGTAAAACGTAAGAGAAACAATTGAAATTCTGCAATTGTGTGTAAATAAGGCAGAAAGTCAGGTCAGCAACCTGGGACTTGGTCACAATTTTCGTGATACCATATAGCAGCAGGATCTACCATTAGACAACAGATTAAGCTTCCAATATCTTCACAGGCGATAGTACCTCCCTGTTTGATAGCTACCTAGTACCTACTAGTGGCTCTCATGTTTTTTACCTGACTTGACATGACTTGTTACGTCGCCTATTTTATAAGCTCTTCTTTCGTGTGCGGTGGAGGTGGTGTGTGGCTTAATGGATCCCATTTTATTAACCTGACCTGATGTTATGTAAGGTCACCTTGTGTGTATAAGCCTCTCTCAGTCCTTGTAAATTCAGTTGCCTCTGAAGATGTCTTGAATAAATACGAAAACTAAGGTGCTCCAGTGTTTCCCTTTTCTTATGTGGTTTTATCGAGATTTATCTTGTCCACGTGTGTGTGGGTGTTTTGTGATGAAAATCTTATATAGTACTAGGGTGCCAATATATTTATACAGTGAACTGTCTCAGACCACCCTAATGTATTGAACCATCTCAGATAACACTACTAGTACTATACAGTAGTGAACCATCACAAAGAATCTTAGTAAAGTGAACCATCCCATGCAACCCTAGTGTATTGAACCATCCCAGATAACCCTAGTATGTTGAACCATCCCAGATAATCCTAGTATGTTGAACCATCCCAGATAACCCTAGTATGTTGAACCATCCCAGGCAACTCTAGTATGTTGAACCATCCCAGATAACCCTAGTATAGTGAATTATCTCAGACAATCCTAGTATATTCAACCATCTCAGATAACCCTAGTATGTTGAACCATCCCAGGCAACTCTAGTATGTTGAACCATCCCAGATAACCCTAGTATAGTGAATTATCTCAGACAATCCTAGTATATTCAACCATCCCAGATAACCCTAGTATAGTGAATCATCTCAGACAACCGTAGTAATGTGTAATGAACCATCCCACACAACCCTACTGCAGATATCTCTGAGGATGAGAAATTTGAGTATTTGTTAGGGAGGGTGTTTGTGTGTGGGTTTTGGTGAAGTAAGATACTGTAGAGGGAAGTCATTGACAAAGGAAAATGTCGGTGACGCATAGAGATTGTTCGTGAGGAAGTGTCACTGGAGTAGGTGTTGGTAAAATTGAGTATGGGAGGAGGCGAAATTTTCGTTAATTTAATTGTTAACGAGGAAGAGGAGTGATCAGGAATTGCTGGCGAGGGAAAGAGTTGGTAAGGGTGAGTGTTGCTGAGGGTGTGTTGATGAGTGTGTGTTGCCGAAGAATTGTTGGTGATTGAAAGAATTGATAAGGATGAGTGTTGAAGTGTTGATAAGTGTGTGTTGTCGAGGAAGTGTTGGTGAGTGAAATTGTTGGCAAGAAAAAATATTTTGTGAGGGTGTTAGTCAGTGAGAGTGAGCGCTGGTGAAAATAAATGGTAACGAAAGTGAATGTTGACGAGAAAATTTTTGGTCGAAAGATAGTTATTAAACGTGAGTTTTTGGTAAAATTTTGTCAAAGCCATTGACAATAAATTCTCATCGTGATTAAATTGTATAATTTACTAATTAAATTTCAACACGTAAAAATTATTTCTAGTGTTAAAAAATATAATTGAATCTAGCTTGGTACATTACGTTTATGTGTAAAATTCATCCTCGTAATTAGGGTGTGTGTTCAGTTAAACTAATAGATACGGTTGCCAACTCCACCAGTAAACTCGATGGGCATGTATGACCAATCAGAAGCTGTGGCACTGTCTGTCCATAGACTAAATCAATATTGTTTACTGGCAAATTCGGTGAGCTACCTAGGATTTCAAGAAGTTTTAAATTCACTTCTTTTTTTTCAAATGGTCAATATCCTTGTCATTCAACTGAAGAAATGTTGTGATGTCACTGATGTTAATTAACTAAGCTGTCACAACTCACATCACACGTCTTCCACGTATTCGTTCCAACATACACAGCCTAAAGTAAAAGTTACTCAGCCATCACAGTGTATCGATAATTTTTTTTTTAAATACTGCAGTAAGACCCATATTACATTTAGCTTACCCAACACACGTTCAGAGGATAGTATGGAAACTTAATGACAAATTTATAATCTTCCATCAAAAACTAAATGTTCAATATGATGTAATAATCACATTAAACTTATCTCTTCGCTGGCCCTTCCACAGTGCCATCATCACTTTTTCTCATCAATTATCTTTTATATTCCCTGGGCTCCACACTAGTAGGCAAAGTAAGTCTCAGCAAAGGGCATTTTTATCTTAGTTACTTAAGAATCTTATCTCGTCAAACAATCCGCTTACAATATTCTGTTTTGTATCAACGATTTACCAGAGCTTTTGAAGCACGAGTTATTTTCAATATTCAATAAGATGGCACACCTAGCTAAATCAACATGTCATCCTCAGGTCTGAGGGTTGATGGCCTAAGCCCCTCACTCCAAATGTTTTCGGGCTGTCTTTACTAGTCATCCCAAATTTTATATCTCTCTGGAAACTCGTCTGTTAATGTTATTCACCCATCCTAGCTCTTTCTTATCCCGTCCTTCCACCTTTAATTATAGTCATTAATATTTATATCATCCCTTCGCCATTTATAGTACAGTACATATCTCGTCGATTTTGTCAGTCTTCAAGCAGCATTCTCTTTTAATTATTACAAGTTATTTTCGGCAATATCATATGGAATAACATTTCGAAGTCCTGGTTTCCATTTTTCTTGCCCCACAGTGTATTTAATCACCCTTTTCTTTAACTAAAATTACTGTACCAGTTTAATAGATCTCTAAGATTACTAAATATTGGTTTTGCTTGATATCCTCTTATTTTCATATATTTTACTTATTTCTCATACCAAACGTAATCAATAAAAATTCCGTGAACAAACCTCATCCACACATGACATAATGAAGTTTTACCAAAGAAACACTGTTACAAGTTTTCCTGTCATTTGAAAATATCAAATCTAGTTGACAAAAAATATATGTAGTGTATTTGTCTTTTCCTGTTTTTTTTTTTTTGTATTCTCAAAGCTTAGAGACTTTCCAAACTATATATCTGGTAGCCTAAATTAGGCGTATCCCTAAAATTCCGGTTGGTTTGAACGAGAGGGGGAAGTAAAAGGTCTCAGTAATTTAAATTGGATTTAACTTTACTCACATTCGATATATTAAATCCTTCTGATAACTTAAAAAAAATGGCTATACAATTTTTAAATTTTTTAACATTAAATACTTTTTGATCCAAGACGAACAAAACATCTACCTGCTACCCTTTGGGAAATTATTGTAAACAATTCAGGGCAAACCAGTCGACTGGGAGAGGCGATGCAATGTAACATGACAATCACCTAACAATCAGTCTTCAACCTAATTTTGTGTTATCTGTGATAGGGAAATAATTTTTGTAGCGTCTCCCCTGTCGCATTGAGGTTATAGTTCCGTATCTTAGTGACCATAATAAGTAGACCTCTTCTCTAAGCGTCTACATTTTAAATAACATATACTTTATTTTAATAATATATCATGAACAAGGTATATTGAATTTCTACGTCACTTAAACAGTTCAAAGTTATAATTCAATTATCAAAACATGATATAGTCTCGTTTTTTAACCTGAGCATCGATAATATAACCATATATTTTCATCATTCGTCTTTTAATCTAATAGTTACTGGTACGATCCTGGATGACTCCCAGTCCACCCAACCTTAAATGAGCATTACAGGTGAGTAAATAAAAGTAGTCGAGTGCAATGCAGACCTCGCTGCCTCTTCGTATGCATTGTCCCCGAACTGGCAGTTGTTGACTCTAACCAAAAATTCCTCAAACGCTATAAGCACTATGTAATCTGAAAAATGAACGGAGAATCTGAAACCATTCTGAGATGACAAGCCCCATTCTGCTTATTCCCACATCCATCGCGCCCAGGTGTTCGGAAAGTTTTTTTGAAAGTGTACATATGGGATCCTCTTTCAGTTTAACGCAAATAAATACCAAATGTTTGACCTAGGTTATATTTGCCATGTAATGTACGATGTAGCAAATATTCTACACAAATTTCACTTTTATTTTTTTAAGATTTAAAAAAAAATATATTTAATTAATTAAAAACAAAGGATATCAAATTTCATTTTAATAATATATTCTTATAATTTGTTATGCTTTTTTATAGTTTTAAACAAATTGATTTTGCTTTTCAAAAAGGTGTTTTACATTATGACTGTGTTCTCTGTTTGTAAGAAATGAAAGTGGGTCCCATAAGCATAATTGTCCGTTAGAAACAGTGTGAATATAGCAAGGAGACATCGTGGTTGGCACTGTAGTTCTACTTACTTCATTTCCCAGACAGTAAAGTTAGGTACTACTCGCTGGACTGAGAGAGCCCTAATTGAACCAGCGTTACCGAATAGAAGAGGAAACGCTGCATTCACTCTACTGCCGCACCTTTCATGTTTCTTAGCAGAATATATAAATGAATTGGAGTAAAAAAAATAATACTTGGCATATAAAAGTTGTCCCAGTCTGCATGGAACAGAATGTTTGGATCTTGCTATTGTTGGGATCTGTATTGAGATTAAACAAGGAAATAAGGTAAATTACACTATATGCGCTTTTCCTCAAACAGTACTGTATAGTATATAACTGAGCAGGTTAAAGTTTTTAGAGCACACCCATATATATATATATATATATATATATATATATATATATATATATATATATATATATATATATATATATATATATATATATATATATATATATACACACCATTTATTATTCCATATAACACACGGACTTTGAACATATAATCAACGACCTCACCAGCCAGGACTCGAACCCTGGACCTACTGCATGGGACCAGGGAACATTACCGACCATGCCACAAGGACACTAAAAGCAGTTCTAGACTATGTTATATTTCACACAAAGCCTGTTCATCGAGCTGATGGCGCCGTGAACCTCCCATTGGGAACTGCCCGTGCCGCTTATGTGGATGTCAGTAGCATTTTACCGAATCCAGCTGGTATGAAACACGAGGTACCATATATACTTCATTTTTAGTCCATATAACACGCTGACTTTGAACATATAATCAACGACCTCACCAGCCAGGATTGGAACCCTGGTCCTACTGCATGGGACCAGGGAATGTTATCGACCATGCCACAATAGGGTGTGTCATACGGAGGAGAATAATTTTTTTTTTGAGTTTGAAAAATCGGCCCATGGTATTAATGATGTAGTTCTATGTGCAGAATCATGTGATATCTTCAGATTTGAAAAGTTTTCATTTTTTGCTAGGTAAATTTTAACTTGAAATCTTATGAAAATTCAGTATTCCCACCCTTTTACCAACACCACTAAATAGCTTATTTAAAGTAAAGTAAATGTATCAGGTTAATTTATTAGGATGAAAATGATCCAGAATAGTGAAACGAATGATCTTGACACATTTATTAAATTTAATATTCCTTTAGAAAACAAAATCATCAAATACAAAAACCGGTTTTACTACTACGACCCGGTGTTGCTGCACGCCATAGAGAACATGTCTTTCTTGCTTCTGTTTCTACTCATCACCTCCCTGCTGACCACCTGAGCTCGGATGTAGCCTTCCCTCCTCTCCTGGCTGTACACGTGACTGCTGGCCTCGCTCACTTGCTGTACACAACGCTCTATACTCTGGGTGTGCGAGGGCCAGGCAGGGACATGCATGGGGTTGTCCAGGAAAGCTCTGACTTGAACATTGGTGAGGCTGCAGGTAAGAGGGGGCTCACTGCCAGCCTGGATGTTATCCAGATCTATGAGATCAGTGAGGGTCTTGGCACCTAGATTGACTTCAGGAGTCTTCCTGACCCTGAAGGAATCGTCACCAACTGATTCGTCATGCCCAGATCCTCTCATAAGTCTCATATCCAAGATCTTTTTGACTGCCACTCTTCTCTCCTCCTCATCCTTACTGCAGAGCATTGTCTGCAGAACTGCCTCGGGATGAGCATACCAGGAAGATCTCCTCACAGTCTGCTCCACAATCTGAACAACCTTCCTTGGCTGACTCCTCAGGAGCTCAAGCTGGAAGAGAACATGCCTCGGACCTTCGGAGAACGATGACTTGACCTTGGTGTTGAAACAATTTGGCAAGTAGACACTCACGATGAATTGGACAATAAGTCTCAGGTTGTGAAGCTGGTTCCCTTTCAGTTTATGATGAGCGACCCAAATTCTGCAGAACCTGAGAGCCGTTGTGAGCCACCTAGAATGTGAGACTGGACCTATCTGCAGGTAAGCAAGTCTATCAGGCATGACCCCAGTTTTGATGGCACTGCAAATCATGTAACCATAGTACTGGTCAGTACTCAGGTCGTCAATGACAGTATGTGCAAGCTCAACGAGTGGAGGGCCAACTGTGATTTTTTCAAAGCTCGGATTTATTTCTAACTCAGTGGCAGAGTCCAGCATCTTGCCAAGAGGACCAGACCATCTGTTGTTTGAAAGCGTCTTGCCATCCAGCTCCTGGATCAGATGTCTGAGTGGTAACTCGTTGGTGTGGAGGTCACAAACAATCCAGACCAGCTTCCTCCCAATCTTCCGCTCTATCCACTGTATGACCCCCCTTGCCACCTTGTGTTCGTGTTGGTGCTGTCCCCTCCAATGGCCTGCAGGGTCTGGTCTACGTTCCTCTCTCTGAGCTAGTTCACAATGTTATCTGCCACTATCTCAGCTGGTTTCCTGATGTCATCTTTCTCTGGAGTGAAATGCCACAAATACTTCCCTCCTGGTTCACTGCAGCAGGAGTAGTGTTCCTCCTTCACCATGGCAGGGGGAACAGCTTGTCAGAATCTCCAACTTTCATGAACACTTTGAGTGTCATCCCTTCTCCCCATCAAAGAACAAACAATTGATTCATTTTTCTCTTGTCACATATCAAACTCTCTTCTAGGTTACTGACAAGTTTCTCACAGGCTCTCCTTACTTTGTTGCCGATCTATGCCAGTGAACATCATCAGGTGTTATCAAACCGTCAATCCAGGCAGCTGTTGCTATCTCTGCAGTTTCTCTGAGACCAGTGTGGTGTCGCATGCTGGCCAAACTGTCTTTCCGGGATATCTCCCTATTTCGAATCTTATGCCTGGAAGGTTGGGATCATTATTTTCTGGGTTAGGGACAAAGTCACCATTCTCCTGGTCAGCACTCGGATCAGCCATGGGGAAGTCATTAAACTCTGAATCAGCTTGACTCCAATCATCGGCCTTTTTTACCGCACCCTGGGCCTTCTCAAGTCTCTTTTCCTCGGCAACTCTTCTCCTCTTCTGTCTCTCTATGGCAGCCTCCTGTCTCTTGGACTCCGGAATATCTTGGCTAGAAATCATAAGAGCCCCTATACTGCCAGTCTTCTCTCTCTGTGCTTTGACAAATGCCAGTTCGATCACAGGAATCTTCAGTTCACACTTGCAAATACAGGAGATGTGGGCCTCGGATTTACAGTCACGATCGCATCCAAACTCAGGACAGAGAACAATTGGGCACTTGCAAGTAATTATGTCAAATAACTGGTCCAGTTGGCAACAAGAAAGCTGTCATAACTGCAGTTTTCCTCTCCCCAAGAGATATCTCTTGCCTTTTTCCCAACTGGCTAGCAGTCTCTCCACTGATATTTGCTTCCTGACTTGTTATGACTGGAGGCTTGAACTGAGCGTTAGCCAGAGTGTATGCCAAGACAGCTTTGGTCATATCTACGGGCAATGTCTTTGTTTGTGTAAGTTCTTTGGTTACTGCTGGTTGCCTGATTAAAACACCGTATCTCAAAAGCATCTCTCAATGTGAAGCAACTCCGACTTCAGAATACTCTCCCAGATAAGATAGTGACTGAGATGAAAAAAGCTGGATTTTTGGTTCCTCGATCTGACACAAGCAGCCATCGCAAATATTATCAACATAAATGCATCAGAATCTGAAACAGAAAAAAATATTGTTAGTTGGGTTTGTTAAAGAATGAAGTCAGAAAGCAATGTTCACTATTTAATTGTAATGCACTAATGCAGCTGTACGTTAGATTTTCGATAAATTTCACGCTAAAATTTACCTAGCAAATGGTTGCAAAATATTGAAACTGAAATTAATTTCTGTTTATATATACTAAAATCTACCAAAAAAGTGATGGGCCATTAGTTTTAGCTGATCTTCCCTCCTATGACACACCCTAATGCCACAAGGACACTAAAAGCTGGATTCGGTAAAATGCTACTGACATATATATATATATATATATATATATATATATATATATATATATATATATATATATATATATATATATATATATATATATATATATATATATATATATATATATATATATATATATATATATATATATATATATATATATATATATATATATATATATATATATATATATATTTCATGTAAATCCACAATGAAAACGTGGATAAGATAAATCTTGATAAAATCACACGGGAAAATGGAAACAACGGAGTACCTTAGCTTTCGTCTTTATCAAGACATCTTCAGAGGCAACTGGATTACATGGACAGAGAGAGGCTTAAATATACAGGGTGACCTAAAAACATGAGGTCAGGTCATAATGATGACATCCACTAATCCCCACACCAACACAAACGTAGAGGAGCTTAAGAGAAGGGTGGTGACGTGACTAGACAGGTCAGGTCAGAAAAAGGGACCCACAAAAAAAAAAAAAAAAAAAAAAAAAAAAAAAAAATATATATATATATATATATATATATATATATATATATATATATATATATATATATATATATATATATATATATATATATATATATATATATATATATATATATATATATATATATATATATATATATATATATATATATATATATATATATATACTAGCATAATAGCCACCCTCCGGGAGGCTCCACATTGTCTCACGGTAGTACATTAAGGTAGACCACATTTTTGGTTTTGCCATTAGCAGCAAGTATGTACAGATTTTTGCCATTTCCCACTCTGGAGCATCCAACATAGAACTGTCCATGAGAGAAGCAAAGAAACACCAGGTTTAGGTCAACCATCTTTAGGGACTGTCCCTGGCTTTTGTAGATGGTCATGGCAAAGCTCACTTTAACCGGGAACTGAACTTTGCTTAAACTCAAATGGCAGGCCTTGGTGATGAGAGGTATCCTTGGTATAAAAACGTCCTCTCCTTTAGCTTTTCCTGTCTGTATTGTAGCTTCCAGTATATGTGGCATCATGTTCTTCACCACCAGTTTTGTGCCATTGCAGAGGATTGGTGTTTCAAGATTTCTTAAGGGCATTATAGGAGTTCCAATCTTGGGAGTGAGGTGGTGAGGAGGCATTCCAGTGGGCTCCAATGAATTAAGGAATTCTGCAGGGTACTTAACTGCTTGGTCCTGGTCGATTACTGTATCAACAGATTTGAATGGGGTCTCACTGCCTGGAAGCTGTCTGAGTAGAGTCATGTTGATTTTAGCCACTGTTTCATTCTTTGGTGCCAGAATTACGCGTTCACGCAGCCACTTGTGATCCTTGTAGTGGTGGATAATGTTTGGGTAGACCATGTTAGTGAGCTCAGTTGAGGACTTTACAACATTTCCACATCCTTGAGGAATGATTATTTGTCCTTCTAAATCAACAGGAAAAGTTCTATTCCCAATCTGTAGTAGAAGGTTTGCAAACCGTCCAGCATCCTGATGTCTTTGTAGATGTACTCTCATGTTTGTGGATAGAGTGAGTGTCTGAACACTTCTCCAAAGGTATGATGCCTTGAGGCACGCATTCAGTTCTTCAGCTGGAGTGCTTCGAGGAATGACAGGTAGGGTCTGGCGAAAGTGTCCAGCAATGACCATTGTAATGTCACCCATGGGCTGGTCATTTTCTCGTATGTCTTGCAAGGTCCTGTCCAATGCTTCAAACGCTAACTTGTGAGACATAGTGCATTCATCTCAGACTATGAGGCTGCATTTTTCTAAGAGCTTTGCCTCTGCCGATCCATTTTTGATGTTGCACACTGGATTCTCATTGTGAGCGAGGTTGAGAGGCAGTTTAAAAGTTGAGTGTGCAGTACGTTTTTATTCTAGAAGTGTTGCAGCAATGCCTAAGGATGCCACAGCAAGAGCAATTTTCCCCTGATAACGTACTTTGGACAACAGAAGGTTGATTCGGAATGTTTTTCCTGTCCCACCAGGTGCATCGAGAAAAATCTTACCTCCCTGTTTCGCAGGTATCGCTTTAATGATCTGTTCATAATCATTTGCTTGATCAGGCACCAGGTGAGGCTCATTTTCTTCTAGAAAATTCACCAGAACTTCAACTGAGTAGTCTGTCTCTCTGAGGTTTTTTTCCGCATAGCTCCATCACTTTGTGTTCCAGCATGATCAGAGCCCTGTTGAACATGTCAGCCATGAATTCTATCTCTTGACCAGTATGTTCTCTTCTTGCTTGATGAAGCAGGTCCTCTGAAAGACTTTCTTGGTGGTTTTTCCAGAGCTGGCTTGGGTTGGAAAGTCCACGTGTAGCAATCATGATGGCAAACAGGTTCCTCATTCTCATTGGCGATTGAGTAGCTGCTGCCTCTTCTAATGTGTCATTCCAGTGACCATCATCTTCCAGAAGGCCAAGGAGATTGCACGCTTCCTGAGAGGTTCTGCAGACTTGTCCATTCACCGTCTTGAGTGCTGCATATGATGTTGGGCCACGGGTGTGGTGCAAAAGTAGTCTCAAACAATAGCATTCAAAGTTTTTTGGGTGAAACGTGTAGACATGTCCCAAAGCATTGCCTGACTTTATCCCTGGATATCCTTCAACATCGGATCCTTGAGCTATTCTCTGGAACTTTTTCATTGAAGCCTGCCATATGTAGAACTTGGGTTTGTCAACATACAGAAGTATTTGAGCAAACTCATCTTCCTGTGAAAGCCTGAAGAATGCAGTGCGGGTCGTATCAGCAGGATTTGCCATTTGATTTTGGAGGGACTCTTTTGTGAAGTATACTCTTTGTCCATTTTCAGGTGAACAGCCAGATGAACTACTGTTGGACATCTTTCGTGTATGGGAAAATAATTTTTTTTTCCATAGGGCTTCATATCTGCATATATAACGGCCTTGCTGAAACTGTGGCACCTCATCATGATTTCCATCCTTTTCCAATGCAAAGATCGCTTGGTCAGAGCCCTTGTTGACGTATTTGCAGACATACTTGATGGACTTGACTCAATTGCAGAACTCCACATTGATGTGCGCATTGAATGCTTAACTCAAAAGAGGATTGTAGGGGACCACCCATTTGTTGTCTACTGTTATTTCACTGTCTTTTCCAGGTCGCAAACCTCCAGCGCCTGGCGCTCTTCTCCTGTACTAAGGATAGCCATCTTCTCCACTCTGAGTATCCTTTATCAGGTTTTTTGGGAAGTTTTTGGTGCAACGTCCATCTTTCATGCATGGAGAGTGTCTGTTGAATGGTCCACATGACCCATGAATCATTTGCTTCTTGATAATCTCATAGAGAACTGGATCTTCTTCTGGATCAGGAAACTCTGCTCGTATGCAGTTGTCAATCATGTTCAGTCGAAGTTTCTCTTTCAGCCAGATCAAGACATGGGCATGTGGTGGACCTCGTTTCTGCCACTCAATGGCGTACATGTAGCACCGTGTAGGGCCAAAGATTGATGCTTTTGTAAGCAAGTCCATGAGTTTGATCACTTTCTGACGAAATACTCTCGCTATAATGTCATTCCGATCTTGTCCTTTCTGGCCTTCCATTAGAGCTTCTGTTATGTCAGTCCATACAGGGTTGCATGTAAAAGTAATGAAGAGATCATTACATCCTGAGTCTTTTCCTACATGTATCGCGGACCTCCGGTGAAGGAAGAGGGGAGAATCACCAGCTATCTAACATTGTCCACATGTCCATCCCTTGCTACTGCATTTCTCAGATGAATGTAGTCATCAACCCTGAGCATCTTTTGGTTGAGTCGTATGAAGGTGAGTCTTTCTGTTTCAATTTTGGTATACATGTCCACTTCAAACTGGTGGAAGAGGTTCCTTGATCTTAGTATCTGGTTCAGTCCCCAAAACTTCTTCTTTCATCAATAGTTCATTGACGGTGTATGTAAGTTCCACTACAAAGAAACAGCAAATTATATTTTTTTAGCATTGAACTTTTATTGTTTTATTGTCTAATCATCACTAAATATAACATCATCCATCATCACTACATATAACACCATCCATCATCACTACGTATAACAACATCCATCATCACTACATATAACACCATCCATCATCACTACAGATCAGTAAAGTAGTTTCATAGATTCTCGTGCGGACACACATACACACAAACACACAAACACACGCACACACACACACACACACACACACAGACACACACATATATATATATATATATATATATATATATATATATATATATATGTGTGTGTGTGTGTGTGTGTGTGTGTGCTTATGACTCCAACAGCAACCTATCACGCACCTAGACAAAAAAAGTGGGAAAAATAGCCAACATACATCACTGCCACTGCTCCCCATGAGGACGGTCGTGGTGCGGCTCATATGCAAATTCCAGGGGTAGAAAAAGCGAGGATTCCCATGTGACACAGAGGCCGCTCTGAGCTACATGGGTCACCTTGGAACATTAGGGGATGACGACACAGTGTATTGGCGCCTGTTATCACCCTCTCACACTCAAATCATGACGGTACTGTGGGAATATGGCCTGTCTCTGGCCTTTTCCCCACGGATCCTATTATGTATGATAACGTTTTGCTCCAGTCGCGTCAGAGTCCAGGCGAGTGCACGCTGTTTTCATGGAAATAACAATAATAATAATATTATTACTATTATTATTATTATTATTATTATTATTATTATTATTATTATTATTATAGTTCTTCTTCTCCTTCTCCTTCTTCTTCTTCTTCTTATTATTATTATTATTATTATTATTATTATTATTATTATTATTATTATTATTATTGTTATTATTATTACTATTACTACTACTACTACTCCTTTTTTTTTTAAACGCCTCCAGCCTCCCCCAATAGCCACACCTTCGCCACCATTTAATTACCTTAAAATTAAATATCCTAATACATAAGTAGCTATCCTATCTGTGTTAAATTAGTTGAGCCGCAGATCTATGCGGCATTCAGTGACAGTAGCCTCATAGTCAATATCTGCAGCAGTTGTCGGAGTTGGGGCAGAAGCTCTCGTTCCCCTGAGGCAGAGCAAAGCCGACCGAAGGAGAGAGAAAGACAGTCGACATCTCATCCAGGTTGTAGCGAAACTTCTGGGCTGATGCTTCTGTTCGGAGATCGCCTTCACGAGTTTGGCGTAGAAACATCTTGCACTTGGTCCCATCCCACCAGAGGTTGTGAACACTAGAGGAGTGAAGCTGCCTTGATCAACGTTTTGGATTCTCTCTCCATATGCCCTTATCTTGTCGTTCTCGTTCCTCCTATGTGCAGCATCGAGAGCTAGGTTACGGTGACATGCAGCCATGGGATAAAAAATCCTGATGTCGAAGAAAGCTCGCTGTCCCCGCGTCCAGAATCCTCGAGCACTGACGTCAACACGGGCCTCGTTAGATGTGTTTGAAGTCCTATGTTGGAAGATCTCACCATCCAATGGAAGGAGGGTCGGTTCTACCATGACATTCCGGCAGATTTCCTTCAACATATCTGCTGTAAGGTCCCTTACTTCGTCATGCCTCATGCATATGAAGCCCCCTTTCTTGCACACCATGGCGTGATCGCCGTCATAGGAAGAGCCACACACGCATTGGGAGGGCAAACCTTCTACTGGTCGACCGTACCTTAGAGCAATGGCATCTGTAAATTCTTGTTTGTTAAGGCTGAAACCATTTGCCCTTATCGGTAACGTAGTTAACCAGTTCAAGGCGCCCACCTCCTGCGCTATAGGTACTTTAATTTTCAAATTTTCTGGAACCTGCAGCAACAGTTGCTGCAACTTATCATTTTGGCAGTGCTGTCGATCTGTCCTAATGGACCTACGAATCTCGTTTACTTCACTGGTCTCGACCTCCCCTGTTGCGTTCTGGGCTATTATGTGGTCGGTGAGGGCTGACGTGAGCTTAAGTGAATTTTAATGTTCGGTGGCTGCAATGTCCTCTGGATTGGTTAGTCCCATCCCTCCCAGTCTTGATGGAAGTGCAAGAAGTGCTCTTTCTGCTGGGGTTAAGTGAGTGTGTTTCACTAATTTGGGAATGAACTTGACACTGGTAGCTTCTTCCAGAGGGTGGAGGAGGGGTCCGATATCAGGGATAGTACGCATCAGGTAGTTCCAACGATGCTTGACTCCATGGGTGAATGCAGCAAAAGCCGCATGTGGCTCTGTGTTAGCAATCTCAGACAGAGCTTGGATTTCACTAACCCACTCATTCACCTTTCCCGCTACGTACTCAGTCTTGAAGTCCGTAGTGCCAATTACTGCGCCTAGATGTCTTTGGCCGTCCTTAGTTATTTTGACCTCACTTCTGCCAAAAACCTCCTTTGCCCGTTCATAATGTTCTGGCGTCACGATGAGGATGGACTTGCTGGCGTTTGGGTGGTACACTATTTGTGGACCTCGCGATGTTACCAAGTCCCACCACTTTTTGATGCCCTCCACTTTTCCTGCTCCTGTAAGGTCGTCAGCATACGCCACTTGTTTGACCCCAGTTGTTTCAAATTTTATTTCTTGTTGGAGCACTGATAGGCCTATTGCATACATTGCCATTGCAACAGGGTCCCCATGTGTTGTTCCCTCGGTTGACTGTAAGATGGTATCACCTCGTAGGGCCTTGTTGTTTAATATATAATGGTCTGATGGATTCCTATAGGAGTTTTCAACGTACATTGCAAAGCTTGGACACTTGATCTTGATGTTGTGCAGTGCGGCCTTGCGGTTAAGTATGTTGAATGCATTTGAAGCGTCGACCAGGAGAACGGCCTCACAATCACGTTGCTGAAATATCGTTCTCATGGCGTGAATGACAGCTTCCCCTCCAGCTTGTTGGCCTGCACAAACTTGCAGGTTCCCTGCTGCTGCCCTGACATCGTCCTTTACCACCTCCATTATGCATTTTCCGTTGATTCGCCTCAGCACTTCCCCCACTCCTATTGGCCTACATCCTGGATTCTTATCCAGGGGAATGAGGCGGCAGGCCGTCAGAGCATGATGGCAGCATGAGGATGCCAGCTTTCTTGCAAGGACGGCAATGGCCGTGCAGAGATCACTTGCTGCGGGGCCAAACTTGTTAGTGCTGAGGATGACTCTCCATCCGTTTGCATCCAGACCTGAAGGGCCGGCACCTCCCTGAGTCTTCAGTGCCTTTTTCCACACCATCCCTCCTGTTATTTTCCCGAACAGGACAGCATTTGGTGGGATATAGGCACCCTGAAACCTGATGCCTTCTTCATCACTTGCAGAGGGATGTTTTTCTTTCAATTGTTTTAATGTCTCCCTGTTTATTGGCAGGACCCCACCGGTGGATTCCTCTGTGAGAGATCTTACCGCCAAAGACACTTTTCCCACACGCATTTTGTTTCCAAACTTCCTTGCAGCATCATCGGTGTTTTGCTTTCCGTCTCCTGCAGATTTTAGTCTCTCCTGCAGTGTTCTTGCTTCACATAGGAGATCATCAAGGGCCCCCTTCTGCCACAGTGTCAGTCTTCTCTTCATTGCTGCCGCATTTTCTTTGTGCTTAGTCTTTGTGTGTGTCCTCTGACAGAATAGATGTGGTATTATTGCCAGTATATGAAGAGCTAATGGGGCAAGGAGGCGGTCTTGAGTGTACTCAGTTATGAGACTAATCATCTCCCGAATCATTTCCTTGGTGGCCGCACACTTAGGTGGTTCAAACAGGTCTGCATTTTTCATCGACATGCCATTCCACTGTGGTGGCTGCCTCTCATTCACCTCGTGGACATCAGCTACTATTGGAGCAGCGTTTATTGGTACTACATTTTCAGGTTGAGTAGACTCACTGCTATCGTTTAGGATATCAGCGGGCTGCTGGGTCCCGGCGATATCCAATTTGGCCTCCTGTGACAGCTCCCTGCCATGAAGGTTATAAGGGTTGCGGCAATTGTTTCCCTTTATGCAAGACACACATGGTCGGTTGTTTCTCACACAAACACAGCTAGTGCATTTTTGGTACTGGTTAGAACAGACACAACAATGTCTGTCACCCGGCATAATGATCTGCACCTTGGGCGGCAGTTTCGTCCGCCTCTGAACATATGATTTGGTCCCAGGCACAAGATAATACTGGTTCTTATGAGGGAAGGGCGGAGAGGTGACAGGCTGGACTGCTGTGTCCAGGTAGTAAGGGCATACGTGCGCGCGTGGGTGTGTGGGCTAACCCCCCTAATGGCGACCATCCATACATCAGAATGATACACTATGGACAAGAGTTTGTCACACCAAGCACTTGTTTATATATCCTTGGCACAAATAACCACTATATATATGGTCTCACTGGTGTAATATCAGTTATATATACTCACTTGGTTCGTCGAGACCCTATTGTACATTAAGTGTCCGTTACTATGGTGGGGAGGCGACCTCATGGGCAGCACTCTCGGCCCCATAGGGGCGAAAGTCTCGAGACCACCCCTGTCAAATTAGGCCTATCGACACTGACCTTGGCTCCTAGCCTCTTCATTATCCCACCACCGACCCAGAACAGCCAGGTCACCACTCGCTTGGTGATCGCCGGTGAACACACGGAATATTTACAATTTATGCCGTAAGGGATGAGAAGAAACCTTGGGTGGCAATGCTTAGGGTGACATCCGATATTCACCGACACATTGTTAAATTCCCGCTCCAACACAGCGAGTATGTCCCCACCAATAACCCTTTAGATCGGGGAGGACGTTCCACGACACCCACGCCACGCCACGCCGCGCCACCACTACCACTACTACTACTACTATTATTATTATTATTATTATTATTATTATTATTATTATTATTATTATTATTATTATTATTATTATTATTATTATAGTTCTTCTTCGTCTTCTTCTTCTTATTATTATTATTATTATTATTATTATTATTATTATTATTATTATTATTATTATTATTACTACTACTACTACTAACTACTACTGACTACTACTTTTTTTTTTTTTGTAACGTGGCCTCCAGCCTACCCCAATAGCCACACCTTCGCCACCATTTATTTACCTTAATATTAAATATCATAATACATAAGAAGCTATCCTATCTGTGTTAAATTAGTTGAGCCGCAGATCTATGAGGAATTCAGTGACTGTAGCCTCATAGTCAATATCTGCAGCAGTTAGCCAGATGCACTACTACTACTACTATTGTTTTTTTTATTGTGTGTGTTGTGTGTTATATTGTGTATTTATTATAGTTCTTCTTCGTCTTCTTCTTCTTCTTATTATTATTATTATTATTATTATTATTATTATTATTATTATTATTATTATTATTACTACTACTACTACTACTACAACTACTACTGACTACTACTTTTTTTTTTTTATTGTAACGTGGCCTCCAGCCTACCCCAATAGCCACACCTTCGCCACCATTTATTTACCTTAATATTAAATATCATAATACATAAGAAGCTATCCTATCTGTGTTAAATTAGTTGAGCCGCAGATCTATGAGGAATTCAGTGACTGTAGCCTCATAGTCAATATCTGCAGCAGTTGTCGGAGTAGGGGCAAAAGCTCTCGTTCCCCTGAGGAAAAGCAAAGCCGACCGAAGGAGAGAGAAAGATAGTCGACATCTCATCCAGGCTGACTACTACTATTATTATTATTATTATTATTATTATTATTATTATTATTATTATTATTATTATTGTTATTGTTATTGTTATTATTGTTATTATTATTATTATTATTATTATTATTGTTGTTATTGTTATTATTGTTATTATTGTTATTATTATTATTATTGTTATTATTGTTATTATTATTATTATTATTATTATTGTTATTATTATTATTATTATTGTTATTATTATTATTATTATTATTATTATTATTATTATTATTATTATTATTATTATTATTATTATTGTTATTATTATTAATATTATTAATATTATTATTAATATTATTATTAAAATTATTATTATTATCGTTATTATTATTATTATTATTATTATTATTATTATTATTATTATTATTATTATTATTATTAGTAGTAGTAGTAGTAGTAGTAGTAGTAGTAGTGACTATATCCCACCAAATGCTGTCCTGTTCGAGAAAATAACAGGAGAGATGGTGTGGATAAAGGCACTGAAGACTCGTGGAGGAGCCGGCCCTTCAGGTCTGGATGCAAACGGTTGGAGAGTCATCCTCAGCACTAACAAGTTTGGCCCTGTAGCAAGCGATCTCTGCACTGCCATTGCCGCCCTTGCAAGAAAGCTTGCATCCTCTTGCTGCCATCATCTCCAGGCCCTGACGGCCTGCCGCCTTATTCCTCTGGAAAAGAAACCAGGATGTAGACCTATAGGGGTGGGGGAAGTGCTGAGGCGGATTATCGGAAAGTGCATAATGGAGGTGGTAAAGGACGATGTCAGGGCAGCAGCAGGGAACCTACAAGTGTGTGCTGGCCACCAGGCTGGTGGGGAAGGCGGCCATTCACGCCATGAGATTGATATTCGAGCAGCGTGATTGTGAGGCCGTTCTCCTGGTGGATGCTTCAAACGCATTCAACATACTTAACCGCAAGGCTGCACTGCACAACATCAAGATCAAGTGTCCTAGCTTTGCGATGTATGTTGAAAATTCGTATAGGAATCCATCAGACATCTACATAGTAAACAACAAGGCTCTACGAGGTGATACCATCCTACAGTCGACTGAGGGAACAACACAGGGGGACCCCGTTGCAATGGCAATGTATGCAATAGGCCTATCAGTGCTCCAACAAGAAATAAAGTTTGAAACAACTGGGGTCAAACAAGTGGCATATGCTGATGACCTCACAGGAGCAGGAAAAGTGGAGGACATCAAAAAATGGTGGGACCTGGTAACATCGCGAGGTCCACAAATAGGGTACCACCCAAACGCCAGCAAATCCTTCCTCATCGTGAAGCCAGATCATTATGATCGGGCTTTGGAGGTCTTCGGCGAAAGTGAGGTCAAAATAACTAAGGTCGGCCAAAGACATCTAGGCGCAGTGATTGGCACTACGGACTTCAAGACTCAGTACGTATCGGGAAAGGTGAATGAGTGGGTTAGCGAAATCCAAGCTCTATCGGAGATCGCTAACACAGAGCCACATGCGGCCTTTGCAGCATTCACCCATGGAGTCAAGCATCGTTGGAACTACCTGATGCGTACCATCCCTGAGATCGGACCCCTCCTCCACCCTTTGGAAGAAGCAATCAGTGTCAAGTTCATTCCCAAACTAGTGAAACACCCTGACTTAACCCGAGCAGAAAGAACACTTCTTGCACTTCCACCAAGACTGGGAGGGATGGGACTAACTAATCCAGAGGAGATTGCTGACTCTGAACATCAAAATTCACTTAAGCTCACGGCAGCCCTCACTGACCACATAATAGCCCAGAATGCAACAGGGGAAGTGGACACCAGCGAAGTTAATAAGATCCGTAGGTCCATTACAACAGATCGGCAGCACTGCCAAAATGACATGTTGCAGCAACTATTGCTGCTGGTTCCAGAAAATTTGACAAAAAAAGTTGCTATAGCGCAGGAGGTGGGCGCCTCGAACTGGTTAACTACGTTACCGATAAGGGCAAACGGTTTCAGCCTTAACAAACAAGAATTTACAGATGTCATTGCTCTAAGGTACGGTTGGCCAGTAGACGGTTTGCCCTCCCAATGCGTGTGTGGCTCTCCCTATGATGGCGATCACGCCATGGTCTGCAAGAAGGGGGGCTTCATATGCATGAGGCATGACGAGGTAAGGGATCTCACAGCAAATATGTTGAAGGAAATCTGCCGGGACGTCATGGTAGAACCGACCCTCCTTCCACTGGATGGCGAGATCTTCCAACATAGGACTTCAAACACTTCTAACGAAGCCCGTGTGGACGTCAGTGCTCGAGGATTCTGGACGCGGGGACAGCGAGCTTTCTTCGACATCAGGATTTTTGATCCCATGGCCGTTTGTCACCGTAACCTAGCTCTCGATGCTGCGCATAGGAGGAACGAGAACGACAAGAGAAGGGCATATGGGGAGAGAATACAAAATGTTGATCAAGGCAGCTTCACTCCTCTAGTGTTCACAACCTCGGGTGGGATGGGCCCAAGTGCAAGATGTTTCTACGCCAGACTCGCGGAGCTGATCTCCGAACAGAAGCAGCAGCCCAGAAGTTATGTTACAGCCTGGATGAGATGTCGACTGTCCTTCTCTCTCCTTCGGTCGGCTTTGCTCTGCCTCAGGGGAACGAGAGCTTCCGCCCCTACTCCGACAACTGCTGCAGATATTGACTATGAGGCTACAGTCACTGAATGCCGCATAGATCTGCGGCTCAACTAATTTAACACAGATAGGATAGCTTCTTATGTATTAGGATATTTAATATTAAGGTAAATAAATGGTGGCGAAGGTGTGGCTATTGGGGGAGGCTGGAGGCCACTATAAAAAAAAAAAAAAAAAAAAAAAGTAGTAGTAGTAGTAAAATTCAGAACGTTGATCAAGGCAGCTTCACTCCTCTAGTGTTTACAACCTCTGGTGGGATGGGACCAAGTGCAAGATGTTTCTACGCCAGACTCGCGGAGGTGATCTCCAAACAGAAGCATCAGCCCAGAAGTTATGTTACAGCCTGGATGAGATGTCGACTGTCCTTCTCTCTGCTTCGGTCGGCTTTGCTCTGCCTGAGGGGAACGAGAGCATTCGGCCCCAATGCCGACAACAGCTGCTGATATTGACTATGAGGCTACAGTCACTGAATGCTGCATATATCTGCGGCTCAACAAATTCAACACTGGCAGGATAGCTACTTATGTATTAGGATATTTAATATTAAGGTAATAAAATGGTGGCGAAGGTGTGGCTATTGGAGGAGGCTGGAGGCCATAAAAAAAAAAGTAGTAGTAGTAATGTTATTAGTTTTGTTATTGATGTTGCTGTTTTTGTTGTTATTATTATTGTTATTGTATTATTATTGCCATTTTGGAAATGTTATTATTGTTGGTTGCTTCTTTTATTATCTATGTTGTTGTTGTTATTATGATTGTATTATTGATGGTGTTGTAGCTATGGTTTTAGTTGTTTGTGTCGTTGTTGTTGTTGATGTTGCTGGTGGTGTTGTTATTATTATTGTTATTGTTATTGTATTATAATTGCTCTAGTAGCGTTGCTGTTGTAGTTGTACAAGTAGTTGTTGTTGTGGTGTAATGCATCTAGTGTGGCAGCATTATGTTAGTGATAAGGTGTAGGCACTGCTTGCATCCTCTTGCTTTCAGCTACCGCTGCTGGCTAGCTCTTATGGTGAACAGGGAAGCAGTCTTGCCTAAGTCTTCCCCTATCGGTACACAAAGTCTTTTCCACCAAGACTCCTGGTGTGCCTCCTCATGCCAATACACGGTAACTAGGTGCCTCGTGGCCCCAGACTAGACTAGCAAATGATACCGGAGCAGCATAGGCCCACCAGCATGTGGACATGCCCAGGCACCTACCAACTACTGACCCACTGCCTTGTGGATTAACCTTGGTAGGTGTAGGGCTACGGGAGTAAATCACGAACGAAAAATATATGGTGGAGCCCCGCATCAGGCAGACATGCTTACAGAGCCCTAGTAAGATCGCAACGGCGGCATAGGCAAATGAGGTGACCAACACTGGAACCCAACGACTACCCTGGTGGATGCAGGCATGTAAGATGAACAGACTATTAAGGCAAACCCCAACAAACTGGGCCATCGACAGCCATTGCAACTCTCCCTCTCCTTAGTCATTGCAGCTACCTGCACCACTGAATCAGGAAAAGGGAGATCCAAAATGTGTGGTTGCAGCCTGCGATCCTGCCTCACTACATAAATCAACTCACACAGTAATCATCCAGCTCATCTTACTTTACATCATCATCAGAACCCATACACCCCCAAAAGTCCTTTGGCGAAAGACAAGTGCCGATGGGGAGAGGGAGTGATGATTACTGGGAGGCTCTATTCACAACCCTGCACATTGGGTGGCATAGATAAAATGTTCGTTTATACACTGAGTTCTATGTATTAGCCCCTGTCTTATAGGTAGAAGTATTTATATAAATGTGGGTTAATTACATTAGACTTGTATAACTATCATCCCCTGTAACTTTCCACTAGTTATGAGGTTCAAGTTCAGAGCACGTCATAAGGTGTGCCCACGGGAAGTAGCGTCACTTGGTGCTGAGCTAAGGATTAAGCAACTGGCTCCTTGGCCACATATTGCAGGCAGTAGTTTGACATCACTCATGAGAGGAAGACGTTATTTAGAGCTACTATAAGAAAGCCTCCGTCTTTCCTCGAGGGTAGGACGTCGGATATAATTCCATTCTCCTTCGAGGGTCCCTACTCAAGATCACTCCCAGTCTCACATCAATCGGACGTATTTAGCAGAGCTACTATAAGATAGCCCCTGTCCTCATTTAACACTCATACCTACAGTGATTAAGTTATGGTGATAATCCTTTTTGAAAGTGTACATAGAAACCCTTTATAACAAATACGCAAAAGGAACCTATTGGATTTCGTTACTGAAGACCCAATAAACTTTGATCTATATTTTAGTTCATCTGGATTATAAGGTAATATGCTTCACAAGTGATTGTTACAAGTGCTGACAATCCAGAAAGGTTGTTACATATATGACAGCTTCACAAGTAGTTGTTATTCACGATAATAGTCACCTTAGCATTTACACAGTTAGTAAAGGTAGATATATTATGTTCTCCCCATTAATATATTATTACTAAGAAGCTGTAGTTATATTTAGGCAGCAGTGAAATCCGCTCCTGTTTGTGCAGATCTTCTCTCCTTACCCTACATGTGGAAGGGGCTCGAAAAGGTGCCCTAAACATAACCTGCCTAAAAACAAAAAACAAACAAAAAAAACTAACTGAGCACCCAGTAAGGTCATTCTAATGCAGTGAAAAATATAATCACAGATCAAAGCAAAAACAAACTTTACAAGCCTACTGTAGAGAGAAACCTCATTTATGGAGTTGGCTTTGTTATTTACCATTACATCCTACATAGACTAACTGAAATGCCTGTTGGGATCAACGAACGCCTCATGATGTTCAGATTCCCACTGAATCACTCACCTCATGCCTTTTTCATCAGTGCATACACCCCAACACTGGATGCAGAGGAGGACATCAAGGAGGCCTTTTACAGTATGCTCCTAGATGACTTCAATGCCAGAGATGGCATAGATACTGTCTTATGGCAGGAAACCATAGGGAGAAACAGAATGGGAAAGTGTAATCCCAACGGCCTACTTTTGCTCAGCAAGTATGCTGAACACAACCTCACTATCACCAACTTCTTGTTTAAGCAGGCCGAGAAATTCAAGGACTTTTGGCACACCCACGATCCAAACATTAGCCTCTCAATGACTACCAATGTCAAGGAATGAGATCGCCGCGATATCTTCATCACCCGAGCCATGCGTGGTTCACACCACGGTGGCACAGATCATTGGCTCGTCAAAGCCAACCTCTCCTATCACGTCGCCTCAAAACAGCGAAGGCAACAAGCCTCCCAAAGAGGCTTTAACACCAAGCGACTGGAGGATCAAGCAGTAGAACATGCTCTCAGAGACCAGCTCAACGATTGGCTGATAAAAATCTCAACAACAAACAATCAGGATAAATGAATCCTGTTTTTTTCTTTCGATTTGGCCGAGGTTCTCGCTGCAGGTTCTTGTGATAACAACATTGAAGATACCCCATTCGGCACTCAAAATACTCGTCAAAGGTAAAAATGAGGTTTTCACTGACTGGCAAAACAGCCCTCAGTCTCAGACCAAAGCTGATACCTTCTGAGAGAATAAAGCAAATACCCCAGAGCAAGCTTTGCGATCTAAAGAACGAATGGTGGAAAAATAAAGCATGTGAAATGCAAAAATCTATGAATCAAAACAAGATGCGTGAATTTTTTCAATTCCACTAAAACAATGTACGGCCCAACTACTCATGGCACGCCTCCCCTCCGCTCATTCGATGGTAACTTCCGAATTAAAGATGAAGAGGCATCCATCAGAGCTCGAAAGAATACTACTATTACCTGCTCAACCGAAACCCAATGTAGACGTTCTGATTACCCAGCAATTCCCTCAGCACCCAGAGCTGACCCACCTCAGCTATCCTCTCTCCCAAAGTGAGGTACAGTAGCTACTGCCATCAAGCAGTTGAAAATAATAAAGCCATATGGCCTGATGGGATCCCAGCCGAGGTGTATAAAACACGAGGACGTCTGCTTTTACAAGCCATCTCCAGTTTTTCCAGGAGAATATGGGAGAAGGAGGCATTCCCCCCAAGATTTTCAAGACACCTCCACTTATAAGAACAAGGGAGACCGGTCAGACTGTGTAATTACTGTGGGATCTCGCTACAGTCCATTACTGGCAAGATTATCGCTCGATTCTTCCTATACAGAATTATTCCTGAGGCGGAACACTTCCTCCCAGAATCTTAATGTGGCCTTAGACCACCACGTGGCACCACTGATGTGATCTTTGCTTCCCGCCAGATCCATGAAAAGTGTAGAGAACAGCGTCGTGATTTGTACATGGCTATCATCGGGTTTACTGAGGCCTTCAACTCGGTCAACAGGGAAGCCCTGTGGCTGACCCTCAGTCATTTGGTTGCTCACCAAAACTGATCACTATTTCTTGGCTGGCTTCCTCACTCGAGCCAACCCCTAATTTAAGCTGCTGGGTGGAAATCCAGTACAGGATGAAAGGACTATTCAACATAAGATGATCCAGACAGGAACAAAGGTGTCGTCCGCTTCCATCACTGAACTTCAGTATGCAGATGACCTCAACCTCGATGCTCACTCTACAGGAGATCCTAAACATCTACGCAGATGTGTATGCACACTTCGGCCTCGAGGAAAATGTACAAGACTCTCTCCCAGCCTGCCGGTCCCGTATCAGCGTTTCGAGTCACCTCAGAGCTCACCAACGAAGGTGGCATCTTTAATTACTCATATCCTTGAATCAAAGCTGGATGATCGTCGTACTTGATTCCGAGTGATAGCAAAGTAGTAGTAGAAGTTGTTATTTTTGTTGGTTGTTGTTGTTGTTGATGTTGTTGTTGTTGATCTTATTGTTGCTGATGTTTCTGTTGATGTTGATGGTTGTTGTTGTTGTGAAAGGGTTGTCGTAGGAGGTTAAAGAGGAAATAAAAGTTTGTAAGATATCTTATGGTGAAAATTCTACATAAGTCTTGGTCTTTTTTCAAGTTTTAGCGAAGATATGGTCAAGATAAGCATGGAGTCTTTTGAAGCTTTTATCGGAAAAGGATGCTCGGCTGTATACTTCCCCGGAGAGGAAACTAAACTTATGATGCTGAGATCAGCGGCCTCACAGGACGGAGGCAGCTTGTAAAGACGAAGTAGGATTTTTGTCTGTTTCCATCTGCGCATATGTCTAAAACTATATAGCATGAGTTACACAGTACTGTATATCCAAACCTTGACCAAAAGAAGATCCCTTTGAAACCAATTTGAAATTGCTATGATATTTTTGTGTTTCATAAATCAAAGAAAATAATGCAGGCTATACTTAACAGATTTTCATTCGTGTACTCAACAGGAAAGTTGCTCGGAAATACTCCTTTATGTATTATTCATAGACAGCTTTTCAGTGAATTATGACAAAGTTCAAAGTCTTGAAACAATTGAAAATCATTCAACAGATGAGACGAAAGTCAAAATAGTCGGACATGTGATACTGCTAGCGACAATTACACTTAACATGTGCGTCAATAGGGCAGATATATAAAGCAATAGCAAAATAGTACGACAGTTATCAAAAATGAAATTTTGTAGTAAAACACGAATCTGGATCCTTAAATTCAATACCCTCGAACCATAGATACTACCAACAGTGTCCATATACCACAACATGGTTGTTATTGCAAAATACAGTATGTAATTAAAGGTACGGAGTCTGATGTCCAATATACGGTACGTATGTACAACCGTACACGCACAAACAGTACCGTATGTCGACATAGGTACTGTACCACTTATTGTTCCCGACACCGGCACATTATACTGGAGTACAGAATACCTACGTACACTGTAATAGCCATGATAATGATGGGCTGGCATCGTTACTACCGTGTAAGTTAACATTGGATGGCCCAGGTCCAGCTACAGAACAGTGTATGTGTACTATCGTGCAGTGAGACGACTACCTTCAGTCTGTTTAGAGAACTAAAGTGGAGCCCAGTTGTAAGCACAGTGTCGCTTGTGAAATTTATAGTTGCTGGACTTAGACAATATTTTAGATAAATATATGGACTTCCTACCTGGACCCTCTGGTCGGTTATGTTCATATCTGCGCATGCGCAGTGCGAAGAGTGTGACGTTGAATGACGTGGTAGTGACTTCGTTGCCTCTCCATCTCGCCTGTGACCGAACACAAGCATTGCACAATGCCTGGGGAGAGTGGTGGGCAGAAACCTATGAAGGCTTTGGCTAAAGTAGAAAAGATTGCCCTACTGAACAACTTAGAAAACGACCTGAGGCTTTCAAGTAGTGAATCAGAAGCAGACAATCCGCGGCCAACAACAATAGAAGTGATAGACAATTTTCAAGAAGTGATTAGTGAGAAAGAAAAGAAGAGAAGGCGAGAGGAGGCGAAGAAAAGTGAAGGAAGCGACAGTGATGAGATCATGAATGATAGGAAGAAAAGGACGACACACACAGAAGGAAGCAGAAAGAATTCAACTGGGAATAAAACACAGCAGGTCTTGACTGAATCCAACACCCTTCAAGAGTCAGACCCCAGTGATTATGACAGTGACGGTAATGTTTCTATGGGAAACACTAGCCACAGTGGAAACAGCAATGCCATGGACCCTATCACCCTTCCCTCTGCCAAACAAACAAGTAAGCTGAATCTCCACTTTCCCAAGGACTCATCAAAATCTGTCGAGGATCGGTTTAATTGGATCATGAAGTACTGTAGACAGCATGGTCCCAACATTCAATTCCGACAAGGTAAGAACCGGAACTTTATCAAGTGTCAGACTCCTGAAGTCTATAAAACCCTTAGTACTGTTGGCTTTGACGGGGTTGTCCTATTGGCCCCTCCAGCAGACGCTGATGAATGTTGCCACAATATAGTGAAACGATTCCCCCTATACGCTGACATCGAAGATGCACGTGACTTTAATTCTAATATACTCTGTATACGTCGACATTACCGGGGACACACTCCACAAGCTGCTGTTATTGTCAAGTGGAAGGGAAGGGTATGTCCAACCACTGTGGAAGCCCATCCAATCCTTCCACCACTTTATGCAGAGCCCTATCATCCTGAGCCTGCATTTTGTGTTATCTGCTCTCATTGGGGTCACACCTTCACTGCCTGCTGCCGACGTGATCGTCCTAGATGTCGCTTCTGCTCACGTAACCACAACTCCGCCGCCTGTGTCCAGAAAATCAAAGACCACCTTAATAGGGGTGGTGTGGGCCATGTTGTTGACCCCAGGTACTGTAACTGTGGTGGTCCGCACAATGCTGACTCACGGCAGTGCCCCAGTCGCCCATCTGTCCCAGGGGAGAGGCCTCCCCAAGGGCTGCATCTACCACAATGCCCCCCTCAGTCTACTGGGTCACCTGCCCCTGCCTGGCTTCACCAGGCTACGATACGATACGAAGTCTTTAGTTAAGAGGTGAAAGAAGATTATTAGGAGTTGAAGGAAAAGTGGTGAAACTGAAATACAGTAGGAGTAGAAAGAATCTGGGCTCAACCAGATCGCTTCATCTTTCTTATTGGTGTTTTGTCTTTGTTCTGCTCCCTTGGGTCGTCAGACCTTTGTATTAATATTGGTTTATTTATATAATGCTGCTTATTATTATTATTTTGTTATTGTTGGAGTTAGTGAGCCCGCCCAGGTCCTTGTGTAACTGGGAGGGTAGTCACATTTTTTTTTTGAGGTGTTAGTTAAGTGTTAGTTGTGTTAGTCTAAAGGTACACTGTATGGAGAGGCCTGCCAGGTTCTTAGTGGAGCTGGTTGGTCACTCTCATCTTTATTCCTCTAGTAATGTTTTATGTAGAAATGTGTATGTTGAGGCAGGAGGTGGTTCAGTTACTTCTTCCTGGCTGATATAGCTGGGAGGGTAATCACATTATTATTATTAATATTATTAATATTTTTTTTTTTTTTTTTTTTTTTTTTTTTTTTGAGTTAGTGAGCCCGCCCAGGTCCTTGTGTAGCTGGGAGGGTAGTCACATTTTTTTTTTTTAAGATGTTAGTTCAATGTTAAATGTTAAATGTTAAATGTTAAATATTAGTTATGTTAGTCTAAAGGTACACTGTATGGAGAGGCCTGCCAGGTTCTTAGTGGAGCTGGTAGGTCACTCTCATCTTTTATTCTCTCTATTAATGTTTTATATGTATATTGGGGCAGGAGATGGTTCAATTACTTTCTTCCTGGCTGATTTAAACCAACTGTGTTCTTGGAATTCTTCGTTGTCTATATTATTTATCCAGTTTTGATATGTTTCTGTGTTAAGTTCAGTCACTTTTTTCCAAATATTTGCAGCTTTGTTGTGTATTTCTACATTGATTGCTAAGAGGTTTGCTCTCTTGTGTAGCTGTTCATTATTGATGTGGTCTGTATATTTTATGTTATATATAAATCTGAGGGCTATATTTTGTACTGTTTGTAACCTTTTAATGCTCGTTTTACTAAGGGTGTTCAATGGGATGGGTGGGTAGTCCATAATTGATTTGACAAGGGCAATATAAATCTTTCTTTTGTTATTAATGCTAAGGTTCTTAAAGCGTTTTATTTTTGATAATCTTATTCTTGCCTGTCGTTCTTTATCTTTTAAGTATGTTATATATCCTCTTTTTGTTAGTTTTAATCCAAGCATCCTGCCTTCAGTGTCGTATGGGTATAGTTCCTGGTCGACTATTACTGGACTTGTTTTAATCTTGGCTATTGGTATTATCTTGAATTTGTTCTTATTTGTCCTGATTTTCCATTTTTTCTCAAAATCATTTATGTTTTTTATCGCTCTTACCGTGTAGAGTGCCATAAATTGGGTTGATTTTCCTGGGTATGATACTATTTGAGTAATATCATCAGCAAACATTACATATTCGCTAAAGGGGGTAGGTTGAGGTGTGTCTGAAGTATAAATTGTATATAGTGTTGGAGAAAGGCATCCTCCTTGAGGTACTCCACTCTCAAGATTAAACATAGTTCCCATAAAGTTTCCAATTTGAATTTGTGCTCTCCTATCATCTAAATAGTTACACAATATTCTTAGCAAGTATTCGTTAAGTCCCAGTTTTAATATTTTATATTTCAAGCCTAAATGCCAAACTTTATCAAAAGCCTTAGAAACATCCCTTAAAATTATATTGATCTGGTTACCCTTGCTTTTTTCTATTGCAATTATTTCCGTTATTGTAGCTATTGCAGTTAGGGTATTTCTATTGGGCATAAATCCATGTTGTCTGTTGTTAGTTTTCCCATGTTGTGTTAAAAAGGCTATAAGTCTTGAATTTAATATTTTTTCCAATAGTTCCCGTAATTTCTAATAAAGATATTGGCCTGTAGTTTAATATTTCCTTATTGTCCTTACCCTCCTTCGGAATAAATATCATTTTAGCATATTTTAGTTTGTCTGGAAAGTAACCAGTTATTAAGCATGCGTTATAAATGTTTAATAGTGTATTTAAAATGTTTTCAGGTAGATTCATGATCATATTTCGTGTAATACCTGTGAGCCCAGGGGCTTTTTCCTTAAATTTCCTCAGACAGTGCATCATTTCTCCCATGACTGACTGATGTTGGGGATTACTGGCCTCTTCGCCATTAGGCTATTTCGGCCGAAGCTGATGTCTTCTTTCTTCTTCTAATCTTGGTCTTCTTTCTTGCTACAACTAATCTGATGTTCTTGTTTCTTCTTTTCTTGTTATTCTTGTGTTCTTCTTGTTCTTGGTATTTTGGTTACTTCTTTCTTCTTGTTGTTTTATTTGGGATGAATTATGGTATGCATGAGTGATATGATGGTGAGTTAGTGACAGACCAGATGAAATGGCTTGTCAGGTGACTAGTTTCTCTGTGATTTTTTTTTTTTTATTATTTTTATTTTGTCTTTTGTAGCCCGTGTCTTTTTGTTTGAATATATGTTGGTGGGTGTCAGTTTAGCTTGATAAATGTGAGTGTTGTATGTAATGATAAGGTTTGTGATGTGTTTCTCATGTTGTATGTTTTAATTTTTGTTTTATTCATTTTTATTTTTTTTTATTTTTTTTATTTTTTAAGGCATGGTTACATACATATAATAGATATAAAAAGAGTTCATGCGTGTGTCAATCATAACATGCCGATAAGATGGGTCTCCTTGAGGAAGGTTATTACTGCGTCACTTATGGTGACATTATCTTGCAATAGGTTGGGTACAGTCAGCACGAAGCCTTGCTCGGCAGCTAGGATCACCAGCTGCCGGCGCTCTGGTTCGTACTGGCTGCACTCAGTCAGAATATGTCTGATGGAGAGAATTAGGTTACAAGTGGCACAGATAGGTGGGAAGGAATTGTCAAGATAGGCCCCTAGGTGGGTCAGATAGGTACAGTTCAGCCTTAGTCTGGCGAGAACGACCTCTTCCCTCCTATTCTTTCTATATGCTGAGGGCCAGTTTCCTATATTAGTCTTCCAGGTGTTGTGGAGATCCAACCTAGTCCATTCAAGTTGCCACTTTCCAAATGCATATGTCTTCCCCAAGGAGAGACACGACTGAGTCTCCCAGGGTACATTGGTTGTCTCCCCGAGACCCACAGTCGCTCTTGCTAATCTGTCTGCCTGTTCATTGCCCCAAATGTTACAATGCCCAGGCACCCACACCAGCACAATATTCTTGGCACACTCATGTAATTTATTAATAATGTTGCCCTGTATCTCATTGCTGGTAGTATTACCACCTTGAATTGCTTTAAGAGCTGACATGGAATCTGAAATTACAGCGACATCATTGACATTGCTTGTTATTGCAATGTCAATGGCTTTACTTATTGCGAACATTGTGTCCCATGGTTATTATTTGATTATTAGGTAATAAGTTATAGTCTATATATTGCCTTGGGGTGATTCTATGTATTTGTCTTCCCATTTCTTCTTCTATCCTTTCTTCGTGTTCACTATCAAAATCTTCATTTTCCTCATCTGATATTTTAAAAACTTTTACCCATTCCCTTTTGAATGCTGACTCTTGTTCATTTTCCTCGTGCAATTTTGTTCCATTTTGGTCTTTAATGTATGGTGTTTTTTGCTTGTTGTGCCCCATCATCTTGTTTATGGAAGTCCAAAATGTTTTTGTGTCTTTAGTCATGTCAGCCGCCATTATAATATCATTCCATTTTTTATTGTTTGCTTCCTTACATGCATCTCTTAATTTTATCTGTAGTGCTATCTGTGTCGTATATAGCCATCTGTTACTGCCGTGTCTTTCCATATACCTGTTTATTTCATTGTAATGGGTCTGGATTAATTTAACTTCTTCTGGTAGTCTGTTGTTGGGTAATGTTCTAAAGTGTGAAGTAGGAGTGTGTTTGGTTATAGATGTTTTATTGCTGAGTGCAGTCTGTCCATTTCTGAGTCTATATCTTCTGTTGTTTTCCCTTGTAGGTTAATCGAGTGGTGATTACTTAAGTCGTCTTTGAAGCTGTCCCAGTCTGTTTTTACTCATTTTCAGTCTCTTTTATTGGTATCTGTATGGGGCTTGTTGACAGTGTTAGTATAATTGGCAGATGGTCACTGCCTGTAAGAGGTCCCTGTATTATATGGTAATTGAAAAGGCTTTGTTGTTGGTAAAAATTTTGTCTGGTGTCGATTGTGTATTGTGATTTCTCCAGGTTGGAAAGGTAGGACCCAGATGATTGATTTTCCCTAAATTTATTAATTGATTAAGGGCGTTTCCCACGACGTTATTATTTGTATTGTCAAAAATCCTATGTCTGGCGTTAAAGTCTCCTAAGATGTACATCGGATGACTATTGTTAGCCAATTTTAATAGGTCTTCTATAGGTAAGTAGGGTCGTCTCGGTGGGAGATAAGTAGTAGCAATAATTACGTCTCCTTGAGTTGTATTTATTTTTATTGCTAGAAATTCATCCTGGAAGTCATCAATTAGTTTAAATTTTAAGTTTCTTTTAACCGCTATCGCTACTCCGTCATTTTTCTCGCCCGATTTATTTCTTTGGTTTACATAATAGTTAAAGAGTTTTATGTTGTTGTTTTCTGTCTCACCGTGACTGTTTATTAGTATAATGTCAGGGTCAATTTCTTGATATATATTACTTAGGTTAATTCTCTCGGTCTTCCAGTTTCTTACGTTGTGTTGTATTATTCTTAAAGTTCTTACTGTTTGTCTATTGTCCATTATTTCTTATACTTGGATTGTGACTGTTGAAGTGGAGACCTATCATCCTGTTTCCCGCTTCTGACTCTTCTAAACTCTGACGGGTCTACTATTTTAAAGTCATTGGTCGTAATCTTTAGTTTGTCCGTAGTAATTAGTGACCAGACATAATCTTCACTTAGGGATTTTTCTTGATATGTCCACTTGTATATCCCTCCTTCACAGTTTTTTACTATTGTCCCTCCTGTTGGTCTCGATGTTGGGATTCCATGTTTTGTTGTAGTGATAACTTTTAATCCAATTTCTTCAGCAGATTCAGGTTGTATATTGTGATCAGTTTCCATCTTATCTTCTCTCCTCCTACTCCTTTGTCTTATAGTCTGTCCTTTTGTTATTTCTATCTTCTCTTTGTCACTTCTAGTCATTTGTCTGGGATCTCTATCAGTCGCTTGTGTTCCTTGTGTATCAGCTGTTGCTCCTTGCTCAAACCTTTGTTCGTCTAGATGTAGTCTTTCTCTCAGTTCGCTTGCATATGTTGCCTGAAATAGTTTTTCGGATTGTGGATTCTCTGGAAATATCATCTCTGGTAGGTTATTCAATTTAAACATTTTCCTTAATTCCTCATTGTATGATCCGGGTGCAATGATATTGTGCAAATGTGCATGGATCATACTAATCATTACCTTATCATGTATTGGCTCACTTAGGTTTAATATGGTGGATTCTGGTCTATGAGCCTCTTGGACCGCTCTCTTGGCTATTTCGACGTATGTCGTATCCTTCTTGTCTTGTTCCTTTTTCCTTGTTTCTTGTTCCTTGTACTTTATCATGTGTTTTTTTATTGGGCATGCCATTGCTAACGTCCTATGTCCTATGTATACATTCCCGTTTCTCTTACAGTTGAGACAGCCAACATGTGTATTCTTACATTCAGTGTAGGTATGGTCGTCGCCTGCACAATCTGAGCAGTACTTTTTTTCTTTTTCCGGACAGTCTCTCGTTGTGTGTTCTTCATATTTGTAGCAGGAGAAGCAAGTTTGCAGACTGATGAATGTCTCCTTCTTTATTTGATGTGGTGTGACTGACATGTTGAATATTAGAAAGCCCTGTTGTAAAACTTTCTCAGCCATTGACACTTCTTCAAAAGTAATCTTAAAAACATGAGTATAGTCTTTTATCTTAATGACTTCTTCAATCTTCATCCACCTGTTTTGGCGTTCCAGTTCATCTTTCAGGTCTTCCGATGTCTTCCTCCCGATCTCTTGGTCGACTTGACGAACGAAAACTGATCTTTTTGCTTTTTGTTCTGGTGGCATGACAACAATAAGGCCTTCATTGTAAAATATATCTCTTGCTTCTTTTGAAAGGATTTTATCTGAATCAAAGTCATCTTTACAGATTACTTTAAAACCTTCATTGGTGCTGAATATTCTTGTTAGTGGGACTTGCAATTTGTTGTAAGTGATTTCTGCCACTTTTCCCCTTCCAATAGAGTGTCCCTTATCTCTATGTTTTATTCTAATGCTTGTTGTCATCTTCTTGATTACATCTAATCCTACCTATAACACAGGGCTCCTGCCTGGGAGCAGTGACCCCGCCCCCCCCTCTTGGACGGGCGTCGGGCTCGTAGGGTTCTGCACCCAGGTTACCTGTGACTATAGTTATGTCTAAGAAAGTTGCCACCTACCGGTGACCCCCGGACAAGGGGTGCCCTGCACTATCACAGGTTCCCTTGCCGGATCGACCGTATCGCTAAGTCCCGCCTCCCGTTCAAAGAACGGAGTGCATGAGGGGGATGAAAAAAGGAAAGAAGAGGACTTAGAGAGTAGAAACAGCCTACCTACCACGCCACGTTCGGTTAGCCAATCAGAGCACCGCAGTAAACGTGCATGTATCACGCCACCGTGGGCCACCACTGATTGGCCAATTCAGGACGTAGACGCACGGGTAGTAGTCAAAATTTGGGGAGCCCAAATAATGTTTTTTCCAAAAGTTGGAATTTTCCGTACAATCTGTGATGGTAATTACACCGTCACTATGTTGAGTAAGTACAATCACTAGGATTGAGTGTCTTATCACAACAAAGTTGCAGACTGCTCAAACATGCAGCACCTACCATTCCCTAACTCAACCACTACTGAGCATCCTCCCCGTCTCTACTCTGACGCTATCAAGCCTCGTGTTCCCACCAGTTCCCCCCCACAACCCCGTCGCTACTCTGACGCAGTCAAGCCTTGTGCCGCCACCAGTGCCCCCCCACAACCCCGTCTCTACCCTGACGCTGTCAAGCCTTGTGCTGCCACCAGTGCCCCCCCACAACCCCGTCTCTACCCTGACGCTGTCAAGCCTTGTGCCACCACCAGTGCCCCCCCACAACCCCTCTCCAGTGACATGACACAGATCATGTCCCTCTTCCAAGAATTTACCAGTCATGTTCAGAAACTCTTGGTTATACTCTGTACCGCCATCTCCGACCTACACCGCCAACTCCTGCCCTTTGCTGCCACCCAGTCACTCCCCTCTTTTGGTTTGACACAAGCTGGTAGTCCCCCCTGTGAGCCCCCCCCCCTGCTCACAGGTTGTGTGTACTGGGGCCCCCGAGCCAAGCCCTGCCTCATCTTTACGTCACGTGATGCCTCAACCTGTCTACCCACCTCAAGCCTCGCCTGCTCCTGTGTCTGTGCTGTCTCCACCAGGGCTACCTATTGGACCTGAGGACTCCATCCCCGGCTACCCATACTCCACCGACATGCCGGCACCTAAGGCCCATCCGTCCACGTCAGGGGTAATCAGTCTAATACATCACAATGGATAGCAACGCTACAGGACTGCAGGTACTCACCTGGAACATAAACGGCTTGCAAAGCAAGTTTAGTGCCCTCAAAACCTACGTCTACACTGAATATGTCGACGTGCTGTGCATCCAAGAAACGCGGTGTGTTGGTGGTACCTATGTGCTCAGTGGCTACACATGCGTTGAGAGCCTATCCACCTCTGTTCTTCGCAGCGATGGACTACCACGAGACCATGCAAGTGGACAGCGGATCTACGTCATGAAGGATGTCCCCCACCAACCTCTCGACGTCACCCTTGATGACGACACCACCGACGCACACGCCATCACAATCACACTAAAAGGTATGTCCCTCAACATTGTCAATGTCCATGTTCTTCCCTCCACCCTTACTGTACCTTTCCTACCACACCATATCACCTCCACCCTCACCCTCCTTGTGGGGGACCTCAATGCCCGACACCCCAGTCTCGGCTCCCAGGGGCACCACTCAAACTCCCGGGGTAACTCCTGGCTCTCCTACCTACAAACCACTGTTGACACTGTACGTCTTCTCTGCCCTCCATCACCCACCCACATCGGGGGACGGAAACTTGACTACATCGCTCTCTACTCTGACCCTCACTGCCAACACTCCACCCGCATCCTGCACTCCCCACACAGTGACCATTTCCTTATCCACACTACCCTCCAGTACATGAGAATACCCACCCCACCCAACGGCCCTAGGCTCAGCCTACCCCCTGCCAACATACCTGCCTTCATCATTACCGTTGCTGAATGGTTTCAGGGATACACTGTCACTACCGCAGACCAATTCTACCTTGATCTGTCCAAACAATGCACTGACCTCCTCCGCCCAGAGCCAAAACGCCGCCGCCCTAACCGCCAGCCCAAGAGTCAGTGGAATGTTAACCGCGACCCTCATGTTAACTCTATCCGAGTATGGCACCGACTAGCAGTCGACCAATGGAAGAAATCTCCCTGTTCCCGTGACGCTCTACGCTTCTTGATGTGCACAAATAAAGAGCTTCAATCTGCCATCACTCTCGCACGAGAGAGGCAGTGGTTTGATTTTGCTTCTTCTATTGACCAGTCTACATCTATAGGTGATATATGGCGCACCATTAACCGTGCCCGAGGCACCAACGCCAGACCCGCGCTCCACCCCAGACAAGTTGCCCGAGCCGAGGCGCTCTCCCAGATGTGACAGGAGGCTTACTTGTTATACTGCCATAGTGCAACACAGGTGACTAGGCCATGTGACTATTTCTGTGACGGGCTCGCAGGGATGTCCTGTAGGTCCGATCGCTTTCACGTGACCGAGAGAGAGCCCGCCTCGTGTCCTCTCAAGGCATTAGCTTAGGCCTACGTGACATATTTTCCGCCTAACTAATAACTCCTTGGGACACCCGTAACACTATTCAGGCTGATAAACGATCTATAAAAATTTCAAATTCAATAATAGTCCCTTAACTTCATGAATCGTATCATTATTCATTCGGCAAATTACATTTAATCTCATATAGGCCTAGTTCCACAACCTCTCGCCACATGTGGGGAGCGCTCTCTTTCCTCAGACGACCTTGAAAACTCAGTATCGCCAATGGCGCGGCGTTTGAAATTACACTGAAATTTCTGAATATATATATATATATATATATATATATATATATATATATATATATATATATATATATATATATATATATATATATATATATATATATATATATATATATGGGTTGTTATCTGTAAAGACTGTGAAATGTTTCCCTGCCAAATAATCCCTGAATTTATCTACTACTGCCCATTTGAGTGCTAACATCTCTAACTTACGAGAACTATAGTTGTTCATGTTACATTCTGATTTATTCAGGCCACGACTTGCATAGCACACAGGATGCAACCTGCCGTCCTTCCACTGGGACAGCACCGCACCTAGCCCACTAAAACTTGCATCTGTTTCTAATATAAACTCCTGAGTGAAATCTGGGCAAGCCAACACCGGTGTCTGCATCACCCTGTCTTTCAGTTTCTCAAAAGCCTGCTGCTGTTCCTCTCCCCACTTACTATCTACCCGATACTTCGATTTCCAATGCATGTTGTAATGGCCCCTGTCTTATCAACAGAAGTATTATATAAATGGGTTCTTACATCTAATTTATATTCAGATTTTATCCCCTGTAACTTTCCACTGGCTATGAGGTGACATGTTCAATGCATTTGATAAGGTGTGCCCACGGGAAGCTGCGTCATACTATGCTGAGTAAAGGCATAAGTAGCCGGCTCTCTGGCCACCTGAAGCGAGCAGTAGTTTGATATCCTTGACTAGAGGAAGACGTTATTTGAGAGCCACAGTGGATGGCTCCGTCTTCCCTCGAGGGGAAATGACGTACCCATACCGTTCTCCCTCGATGAGTCACTACTCATCAGTCACTCACATCAACTAATATCGAACGGACGTGATTCACGTTTACATTCATAAACGCCGTCCTCTTTCTCATTCACTCATAAATAGTGGAACTTACGGTTGATCTACACTCAGGAATTATAGACATAATCCTTATAAAATAAAACAAGAAACTTCAATTGAGTTTCGTTACCAAAAGCCCATTTATATTATATGTGTTACCAACCTGGTTAACAGGGGAATTAACCTTATAGGTAACAATGTGAACCCTACAAAAGACCGCACATCTTTCACCGTCGAAGGGACTGGTCAATCTCTTACCACCCTAATTTTCTCAGGATCAGCTGTGATGCCTTCAGCTGACACCTGATATCCTAAATAACTTACTTTGGAAGCCATTATTTCACACTTTTTAGGTTTAAATCTTAAGTTATTCTCCCTCATTCTGCAAAACAATTCCCTCAATCTCACTATCTGCTGATCTATTGTACTTGAGAACACCATCAGATAACCAAGGTATACAAGCAACGAGGAGAAAATCTTATCCCCTAAAATCCGCTCCATGTATCTCTGAAAGGTTCCCGGACTATTTGACAATCCCATAGGCAGTCGCCTGTACTCAAAGTGTCCGAAACTTGTGCTGAAGGCAGTCTTTGGACGGTCTGAAGGTTTTACTTCTATCTGGTGATATCCCGCCGCCAGATCAAAAGTTGAGAAAAACTGGGCCCCCGTCAGAGATTCTAGAGTTTCATTTATTCTAGGCAGATGAAACGCATCGCGTACCGTGACTTTATTTAAGTTACGATAGTCAATTCACAACCTCAGGGTTCCGTCCTTTTTCCTCACTACTACAATGGCGGTACCTAGTTTGGAGAGATCCTCCGGTATGGCACCCTAACTGGTCTGTCTGTAGTCACTGGGATCTCATGCTGAACCCCAATAGCTTTTCCTATGGGCTGGCACTCCCCTTCAAAAATATCGCTTAACTTTTCTATTAAACCCCTAACTGCACGCTCTTGTTCCTCATTCATATTCTCCGTGTGCACTTTGACCTCCATACAGACATCCGGTTAAACTGTCCTCATATACACCTCCTCACTGAAGTCTGCCTCGACTTCCGTCCCAGAAGCCGCTTTCCCAATTCGCCAATTGCCCCTCAAGTTCCTACGACGATCAAACAGATTTGCCACCAACACCTGGGTCATGCCTCTCACCACTCGTACAGCTGTCGGCAGCACTATCACACCCTCAGGCATCCAGCCTTCATCCTCCATTGTTAGAGGTTCAATCACTACTTCTTTGTTAGCTACCTGGCTTAATGAGGGAACACATACTGACAGCAACCGAGTACTCCGGGAAGGAATGGTTGGGCTTTTCTTCCTCTCCATCGTACAACACCCCAGGCTGATGGCCTCTATTGCACATAACTGCGTAACCTCAAGCAAGCAATTTTCCCACTGAGCGGTGCTTCTGGCTTCCCTGCACAAGTGATACATGTGCAGCCAGATCTCTGCAACCTCCCCCAGCACATTCATCCCCAACAACCCAACATGCGATTGCCCCTTACCCTGGGTCTCAATCCCTGGACAAACCAACAGCCCCACATCAGTGACTTCCACCCCCACACGACCATAGTGACCCGAATACACCCCACACATGGCACTGGAAACCCTGACGCCCCTTTTACCCGTATTCGAGTGGGCTGCAACACCACACCTGCAGGCTCCAGCTCCCGACGGTAGAAGGTTTCATCAATTTACGACACTTATGCCCCAGTATCTGCTAAACCCCACATTTCACGACCCGCTACCTGTACCGAAACCTTAGGACACTCTGTTTCAGCCTCAAGGTACCTTCTGTCGTGATTAAATTTGTCATGCGGACCACGCTTGACCACGGGTCCGCTCTCTCTTGGTTCGTAACATCGCCGGTGGAATCTATTGGGTGGGCCAGGAGTGGTTGGTGGGGACTGCCTGGCCCTGACCGTTTCCCGACCGCCAGTTCTGATTATTATTTCCAACTCGATACTGGCCATTGGCCACGTATCCCCTTGGGACACTCTCTCCTGGTCCGGACCTGTTCGTGCAATTGAAACTTAGGTGGCCCTCTTGTCCACACGCATTGCACTTCGGGAGAATCTAGCCCCCAGCCTGCGGTCCGTTTTCTCTTCCCTTAGTCAGCGGTACCTCCCTCAAAGCCTCTCGTTTTTGTTCTGCCTCTCTCAGCCCCGTGATCCACTCATCTAGATAAAGGTGAGGATACTTTTGGATCTCCTCCAATAACCACATAAGGCTTTGTTCCTCCTTTAGCCCCCGAGTGATTGCATCTCCCAACAGGGCCTTATCATATTTATGTCCACGGCGGTTCAATTCATCGTTTAAATTGAGCATAGCATCATAATATTGAAAAAGCGTTTCGTTGCTCTGTTGTTTCCGATTCATTACCTTCTACCCGCCGTCTGCCCGCCGTATTGCTGCTTCAAATAACTAATTAATTCGTCTATGGTTTCCCAATCTCTGCGTGCATTGTATTCGCGATCTGCCGCAGGCCCCGCAAGATGCCTTATTATGAATTGGATTCGACTGACTTCGTCTCCGTCTAGCAGCTTGAGGGTTCTGTCACCCTCTCTTAACCACTTCCCTACCTCTACTCCTGCCCTACCGTCGAACTTAGACATGGTCAACCCAGCCCCGAGACTAGTTCCCTCTCTACTATTGTGTCTCCTCATCTCCTACATTGTTTCATCATGCTGTATTTGATACTGTGTCTTTACCCTATCTAGTGCATTCCCCAATTGAGCTAGTTGTTGTTGATGTTCCTCCCCTAACTGCTGCAATTGTGCGTGATACTTCCCCCTTAACTGTTTTACATATACTCCATACTCCCCCCTGATTTGTGCCACAACGTTGTCCTCTATTTGTTCAGATCGTTCTGATATTCTCCGGTTTCCTCCAGCTTTCAGCCCGTTCCGTCAACCACCACAGAGCCCATTCTCGTGAATTGAACTGGTCCCTCCGTTTCCATCCACTCCAAGATTACGCCCATTATCCCAACCAAAGAACTATCAGTCACGAAATAAAAATAACTACGCTATGCTACCATTTGTAACAGGTTGGAATTACTGGACTTTAATTTCTCACTTGACTTGGGGTTTATTAAATATTATTAGATGGTAATTGCAGTGGAAGCGCCCCCTTGGAAAAAACCCGAACCAGCACAAGAACACTTAAATTTACTAATAAAAGGAATTTTCCGTGACCCGTGGAAGGATAGCATCTGTGATTGGGATGAATGAGATACACTGTAAAATTTAGACACTTATATTCCCTCCAACACTAAAGACACAATCAAATAATGGAACACTAACATATGCGCACCTCTTAGCCTGAATTTAAAACACTACTCTAGGGAATAAAAGTTATACATGATATTGAAATTATTAGAAACTCAGACAATGCCTCATTAGACAACAATAAATTCAAAGTATTTAGAAGTTTTGCTTGCACACATGAAACAGGCCTTAAGGGCTTTCAACAAAATAATATAAATCACTGAAAAAATGGTATTAAGAAAATAGGAAATTAATAACTCTACAATGAATAGGCCTTAATGCTTATTATCCCTTAAATGATAATTAGCATTGCATTGACCGGGATAATGCCTCCTCATTATTACCTTGTAATTCAATTGATAGTAGGAACATCATAAAATCTAGTCTCACTAAACATACCGAAGCATTCAACATGAATTTGAGTAATGGCATGTACAAACTGGACAATTTTGTAATTAAGAAAATTTGTAACCAGGTGAGAAGGTTGGGCCACCTTACCCTCTGACCTAACTACCGACCATTACTGTGCTATTTAAAGATTAGTAGGGACATTACCAAATACCTGACCATTGTGGACTTGGTCTCACCCTCCTCTGTATATATACACCTTGTTTTGTACTTCTCTTTAGTCTGTACTCACCCCTGAAGATGTGAATTACACGAAAGCGCTTGGGAACTTCGTGTTTTCTTCTTTCCTTGTGGTTATCAGCATATATACATATATACATATATATATATATATATATATATATATATATATATATATATATATATATATATATATATATATATATATATATATATATATATATATATATATATATATATATATATATATATATATATATATATACATATATATATAACAAAGAAGTATGTGTGTTTGTGTGTCCGCAAGAGAATCTCATAACCTACTTTAACGATCAGTAGTGATGATGGATGGTGTTATATATAGTGATGATGGGTGGTGATATATATAGTGATGATGGATGATGTTATATGTGATGATGGATGATGTTATATGTAGTGATGATGGATGTTGTTATATGCAGTGATGATGGATGTTGTTATATGTAGTGATGATGGGTGGTGTTATATGTAGTGATGATGGATGGTGTTATATGTAGTGATGATGGGTGCTGTTATATGTAGTGATGATGGATGATGTTATATGTGATGATGATGGATGTTGTTTTTGTAGTGATGATGGATGTTGTTATATGTAATGATGATGGATGTTGTTATATGTAGTGATGATGGGTGGTGTTATATGTAGTGATGATGGATGGTGTTATATGTAGTGATGATGGATGTTGTTATATGTAGTGATGATGGGTGGTGTTATATGTAGTGATGATGGATGATGTTATATGTAGTGATGATGGATGATATATTATGTAGTAATGATGGGTGGTGTTATGTATAGTGATGATTAGACAATAAAATAATAACAGTTTAATGCAAAAAATATATACTTTGCTGTACCGGTGTAGTGGAACTTACATACACCGTTAATGAACTATTGATGGAAGAAGAAGTTTTGGGGACTGAACAGTGAGACAATGTGGAGCCTCCCAGAGGGTGACGTCTTACCGTGTCCTAGCGAATGAGCCGCCTGGACCAAACTTAGCATGTATAGCAAGTGTCATGTGGGGATCTCAAAAATATCCCAACCAAGTCGATCCGACACACCCAACCCAATCCAACCCGTTAAGCCACACAGAGGTTGAAAAGGATGTGGAAATGTTGTAAAGTCCTCAACTGAGTTCACTAACATGGTCTACCCAAACATTATCCGCCACTACAAGGAGCACAAGTGGCTGCGTGAATGCTCAATTCTGGCACCAAAGAATGGAACAGTGGCTGAAATCAACATGACTCTACTCAGACAGCTTCCAGGCATTGAGACCTCATTCAAATCTGTTGACACAGTAATCGACCAGGACCAAGCATACCAGTACCATGTAGAAATCCATAATTATTTGGAGCGAGCTGGAATGCCTCCTCACCAACTCACTCTCAAGATTGGAACTAGCGATTCCGCTACTTCCACCAGGATACTAAAAGCAGTCCTAGACTCTGTTATATTTCACACAAAGCCTGTTTAACGAGTTTTTGGCGCCTTGAATATATATATATATATATATATATATATATATATATATATATATATATATATATATATATATATATATATATATATATATATATATATACTCTCTCTCCTATATATATAAAACGAAAAGAAATATGTGTGTTGTGTGTCACGCATGAGAATCTCAGAACCCTGCTTTACCGATCTGTAGTGATGATGGATGGTGTGTATGGTAATGGATGGTGTTATATGTAGTGATGATGGATGTTGTTATATGTAGTGATGATGGGTGGTGTTATATGTAGTGATGATGGGTGGTGTTACATGTAGTGATGATGGGTGCTGTTATATGTAGTGATGATGGATGGTGTTATATGTAGTGATGATGGATGATGTTACATGTGGTGATGATGGAAGTTGGTATATGTAGTGATGATGGGTGGTGTTGTATGTAGTGATGCTGGGCGGTGTTTCATGTAGTGATGATGGATGTTCTTATATGTAGTGATGATGGATGGTGTTATATGTAGTGATGATGGATGATGTTACATGTGGTGATGATGGATGTTGTTATATGTAGTGATGATGGATGATGTTACATGTAGTGATGATGGATGTTGTTATATGTAGTGATGATGGATGGTGTTATATGTAGTGATGATGGATGTTGTTATATGTAGTGATGGATGTTGTACATGTAGTGATGATGGGTGCGTATATGTAGTGATGATGGGTGTTGTTATATGTAGTGATGATGGATGATGTTATATGCAGTGATGATGGATGATGTTATATGTAGTGATGATTTGATTTTGATTTTGCCGCTTGTAGCGGCTACTTTATTGTGCACCCCACACTCATCCTGTGAGCGGTAGCGCAAAAGGATTACAGAGTAGGGTTTACAAAGGGTCATAATAATTAACCCCCGTTGTCAGGATATTATGGCATTGAAAGTTACACAGTATTTCATTTACATTATTTGTTTAGTTCTATACATAAAGGGTAACTTATTCACAAATGCGTGAGAACAGGCGTGTGAGGCAGTATGTCTGGCCTCACACTTTGTTATTCACATTTACGTGGGAGGTATTCAAGCACATTGCATATTTGGTTCTGTACATGAGAATTGATATAGTTACTAAGTGCAAAAAAGTGGATACAATCTTAATATGTCGGCTATCTTGCCATTAGAGATGAAGTGTTGTGCCATTTCACACACAGTGTGCTTGGACCTGTCCCTAAAAGGTTCTCTCTTCACACAGTCGAGGACGTAGTGTTCAAGTGTGTGGCCATATGTATGGCCACACACTTTACATTTAGTTTTGTTTACATCTGCTTGAGGAACATGCCAAAGTGCCCATATCTAACCTTAATCTAGCGGTTACAACATCTTGTAATCTAGTGATCTTGTTACTTGCTCCATATACATGTTTCACTTGATACATCTCATCATGGTAACCTATGGATCAACTAGTGCCTGTTTGCACTTGTCTACTTGCGTCAAACTCATCAATAAGTTCTTTCCTAATTACAGTTTTAAGGGTTCTTTTTGACAGACCCAAATTGCATTCAACGGTGTCTTTGTTAGTCGCGAGTTTGGCGAGGGCATCAACTCTGTCATGTTTTATGAGGCCTATGTGAGAGGGGATCCACAACAGTTTGACCCTGACACCCCGGTCAACAAGGCACGCATATTTGTGTCTGGCTTCAGAGACAAGAGCGTGACAACCTGAGTCGAGGGTACCAAGGGCAAGTAGTGAGGATAGAGAGTCAGTGATGATGAGACTGTCAGTAACAGTAGTTTCAATGAATTTAATAGCTGTGAGTATGGCAACTAATTCAGTTTGTAGAGTGGATGCCCAGTTGTTAATTCTAAGTCCTTTCTCAATTATATTACCGTCAGGTTGAGTCACAACAATAGCACTTCCAGCCCTCCCACAGGCGGTGTTTAGAGATCCATCAGTGTAGATGGTCTGTGTGATATTATCATCAGTCTGTAGAGTGTGTATGTGTTCAAGAGCTCTCAATTTGGCAGAGTGTTGGAGATAAATGCTTTGTATAATTAATTTTTTAGGCGGATACGTCGGTATTGTGATATCGAAGGGAACTGTCCGCCAGGATGACAGGAAGCGCTGTTGTGTCTCAACTTTGTACAGGTGGTCTAGTCCAAACATCTTCATATGTGTAGCTGTAGTTTGGATCCATTTAGACTCAGTAGTCCCATGGTTCATACATTCTAGCAATTTTAAGGAAACAATGTAATCGGGATCACCACGCAGAAGCCTCAGGGCTATCATGAGGTTGACTTCAATTATTCTATCTTTAACACTGGGTATACCTAGTTCTTTCCTCATATTAAGTACTTTAGTGCTCATGGGACAGCCTAGGATAATTCTGAGGGCTTTATTTTGCATTTTCTCGAGCTTGTCAACGCCTTTCCCGTCACGAATGACCAGGGCTGGTGCGTGGTAATCTATCAGAGATCTTATATAGCCTAGGTACATTGTTTTAACAATTCTAATATTAGCACCATAGTGCGGGCTGTACCCCGCTACACTTCTAAGAGGTCTCAGTCTGTCAGTACATTGGCAGGTTAGCTGTTGTATGGCAGGTAGGGTACAAGGGACGGAAACACCAAGATATTTAAAAGAAGAAACATAGTCAATAGTGTTGTTACCTATCTTGAACTTGGCGGGGCCACGTTTGCGGTTACCAGCTTGTTTGTTGAACACCTTAGTTTTGTCAGTGGAGATAATAAGACCGAGGTGTTCACAGGCTGCGTATACATGGTTCAGGGTGGTTTGCATTTCACGATGAGTTTTAGTATGTATAAGAATATCATCAGCATAGCTGATTGAGATATTGCTGGGGTTGCCTGGTATTAAATTTAATAATGCATTCATAAGAACATTGAACAAAGTGGGGCTAAGTACTCCACCTTGAGGGGTACCAAGTTGCATATCTTTAACTTCACTTTTGTAACCCTGAAACAGTGCAGCAGCCCTTCTGTTGGTTAGGTAACCACTTATCCAGTGTAACAGCCTACCTCCTATATCCATTTTGGCTAGTTCGTACAATATCAGTTGCCTATTGGCAATATCAAATGCAGCTTTTAGGTCAAGAAAGGTGGTGTATCTGTGCCTTTCATCACCATGCACAGTTAGGAATGTGGTGATGCAATTATGGACACCTTTACCATGGGTGAAGCCATTTATATTAGGAGACATGTGTTCTCTGATTCTATATAAGAGTCTGCCAAGAACCATCCTCTCAAAGGTTTTACACAGGCAGCTGGTTAGTGATATGGGACGAAAGGCATCAGGCTGTCCTGGTTTCGGTATTGGTACAACAATACTGCTGGTCCATGATGTGGGTAGTTGACCCTCGGCATGACTCATATTGTACAATACCAACAATGGATTGCCTGGCACGCGCCTTAGTAGTCTAATAATAATAATAATAATAATTAACGGTTTATTGAAAGAGCTTGGCAGCCAGAAGGCTGAAAATTTACAGTTACATATTTGGGGAATGGGTTACGAATTACAAATAATATACAAGTAACATAAGTGACACAAATAAGACATATAATAACTTAGATGGGGATCAGCTCAAACTACAGTTCATTTCAACATAGTGACAGTGTAAGGAGCAGTGTTAACCGGGAGTGAATACACTGATTTATTACATGTTATTGATAATTTTTACAATGGTTGGAACTGGGCTGTTCTTATAGCGATCAGTTCGTGCACGTATGGGCTGGATGCGGTTGTGGTGTCGAACAGCAATTCTCGGACAGGGGATCTCAGGTGGTAGTAGGAGCCGGTGTCGGGGATGGTGTAGAAGCTTCTTACCAAATTTGCAGATGAGGTCGTGGTGATGGTCAGTGAGAGTCGAAAGGTCAGTGTGTTGAGCGCTTCTTGATATGTGAAGTAGGAAGGGGAGAGAATAATCTTGCATGCCCTCTTTTGCACTTTTTCTAGGTGTTTACGTTGTGTGGCATTTAGGGAGGAAGACCAGGTGGGGGAGGCATAGGTGAGCTTGGGAAGTATGAATGTTGTGTATACACTGAGGAGCTCGTGTGCAGGAACTCCGAGGGACTTGAGTCGGCGGAGCAGGTGGAGACGGAAACTGGAGGCTTTGACAACTTCACTGACGTGTGGTTTCCAATTTAGTTTGTTGTCTATGGTGACGCCGAGGAGCTTCGTGGAATCTACAACCTGGAGTGTGTTCGGACCTAGGGTAATGGAAGGAGGTGGGACAATGTCGGAGGAGAGGTTGATGTGCATAACCATGGTCTTGGTATGGTTGATGGTGACATGGTTGTTGGTGGCCCAGTTTTGGAGACTGTTCAATAAATCCTGGAGGGCGGTATAGTTGGGAGCAGAATTGTTGACGCTGATCCCAATGGTGGAGTCGTCGACATATTTCCAGCGAGCAGGGGTTTCTCTTAGGGCATCATTGATGAGCATAAGGAAGCAGAGTGGTCCCATCTTGGTGCCTTGGGGGACGCCACAGGTGAGTGACTGAAAGGTGGAGACAGCCCCTCGGAAGCGTACAGCTTGGCGTCGGTCACTGAGGAAGTCTGTAAGCCATGGTATGAGACTTCTCCGAAGCCCGAGGTCAATAGCTTTGTTTATGATTATATTGTGGTCGACTAGGTCGAACGCTTTAGTGAAATCAATGAAGGCGACAGCTACAGACGTTTTTCGTTTCTCGAGATGGCGGTATATGTAATCGAGAAAGCTGACAAGACAGTGAGTGGTGGAGGAAGTTTTCATGTTGCCAAATTGCTGAGGGTCTACGACTCCTGCAATATCAGCATAAGCCCAGTCAAACACAAAACTTTCACAGATTAGGCTGGGTATTGGGGTGATTGCAATAGGTCGTAGCTGATTTAAGGATTGTGGGCTGGTTGGCTTGGGCACTGGTGATACATAAGAGGTCTTCCAGTCAGCTGGGCATCTGGCTTGACTGAGAGAAGCATTGATGATGGAGCAGAGGGGTTTAGCAAGCTCCGGGGAGAACTCCTTGAATAGTTTCATTGGTAAGTCAATGGGGGTGGTAGAGCGTTTTAATTTTAGTTTGTCCAGGCGTTTTGCTACGTCAAATTCTTCTACTAAGTCAGTGGGAAGGGGGGCTGGTAGGTAAGCAGGGAGAGTGGTTGTGTCAAGCCGTGGGAGCGTCTGGCATATAGTAGCGAAATGGTTATTTGTTTGCTCAGCTGCGTCAACATTAGTGAGATGGCTAAGGAAGGGGAGGGGGTGTGTCATATTGTTTAGTCCACAGAGTTCTTTAAGCTTACCATACCATTGACTGATGTTGGTCTGCTTCAGGTGTTGTAATTTGGTTGGGTAGTGGGACTTCTTTGCAGTGCGTATTTCGCGGATGACTCTGTTGCGAAGTGACCTGTAGCGGATGTGGTCATTGAGATGAAAGGCTCTGTCTCTCTGTTGCATAAGTCTTTTGATCCGAGGTGTGATCCAGGGCAAGTCAGCTGGGTGAGATCTGACGGACTTCTCGGGGAAGAAGTGGTGGTGAGCTTCCGTGGTGGTGTTGGTATAATTTATCCATTTGGTTTCCACGTCATCCACGCTAAGTACTTCAGTCCAGGGATGGTGAACAATCCACTGCCCAAAGAGGCGCACTGCAGAGTCAGTAATCGGCCTGTAGGTCTTGATGTAGGGTCTCTGTATTTGAGTGGGAGTGGCAGCTGGGGACCAGAGCACTGATAAGTGTGTGCTACACCCGATAGGAGGCATTGGTTGAGGTGGTTGGTACTGGTCCGCTAAGTCAGTTAAGATAAGGTCAAGGGTGTTTTGACCGTGTGTGGGGAAGGTCACAACTTGTGATAGTGATAGCTGGTCCTGGATATCAGTGGTGTCAATTTCATTTAAATCCCCACATAATACTAACTTGGCACATGGGTACCTAACTCTGAGGTGGTCTGAGGTGGTGATGAGATGATTGATAAGAGTGTCTCTGGTGGGTGATCGAGGCGGATGGTATGCCACACAGATTATAATGGAAGCAGTGTTGCGTGGGTGGGCCCGTAGCACGACACGTACCCATAATGCTTCCACATCTGCTGGGACTTGAACATCCAGGCGTGACGGGCGTAGGTCATCTTGACAGAAGAGGGCAACGCCCCCTCCGCGTCTTTGTGAACGAAGGTGATGAAAGAGTTGATATCCCTCAATATGACACGTTTCAGGTACAATTTGCCAAGCCTCACATATGGCAACGACGTTCGCGGCGGTTGACCTGACTGTAGTTGCCAGCTCGTCGAACTTGTTAGCTAGGGAAGTGACGTTGGATAGCAGTAAAGACGGGAGATCATACCATATCTGTCTAATGATGTTGTAGGTGACTCCGTCCTCTCCAGGGGAAGTAGACCTACCCCTGGCAAGGGCGGCGTCAAGCTCCCACTCAGTATATGGAACATCACACTCATCGTGCTGTTTGCCCAGCATAAAGCTAATAAGATTACTTCTCTCTACAGACTTCGCATCAAGGAGTCCCCGGGTCCTAGCTGGTAACATGTCATAGCTCGACACATGAGCCCACTTTGTTATTAGCTCATTCGACTTTTGCAGAGGGTTTGGATGGGAGATGTGTCTTCTGTTTTTACCTCTGATTATGTTTATGTCTTTCCAGGCTTTGCTGAGGGATGTGTGTTGGTTCAGGCTGTTGACATATGTCGCCCATGGATTTTGTCTGAGTTCGTTTACACGTTCCCTGACAGCAGCAAGGGAAGCTTGATACAATTGTAACATTTGAGGTGTTCTAAATTGTCTGTAACCCTTACCCACCCTCCTGACCCTAGCCCTGAGTTTTTTCACCTCAGGGTCATTATAGCACTGCTGTTGCCTGTTCCCATTATGCTGACCACGTTTTCTCCTTCTTTTGGTGGAGGCATTGTTGGTGAAGTATACATAAGTCCTATCTATCAGATCGTCATGGAAACTTTGGTAGTTGTCAGGCTTGTAGTCCTTGTACCAGTCATGGATGAAGTCTATGAACTGGCTTTCATGTTCTTGCTTGACTGTGATTCTACGTCTGTTGAGTTTACTACCAGTGGGGGTGTCATTGGCTACATGTATACTAGCTTGGATTGGGCTGTGGTCAGACATAAGATCAGTGACAACATCAGAGTTATGAGTTGTGTATGATAGATTAAAGCCAATACATTTGTCTAGACCCCCGCCATAGATGTGTGTTGGTTCATTATTACCTATAATTTGAACATCTTCATATGCGCTGAGAAGTGAGATAAGTCTCCTACCATTGGTGTTAGTGGTGGAGTCACCTAATTTCTTGTGTCTAGTATTCAGGTCACCCATCAGGACAGTGGGCTCAGTGTGTAAAAAGTCTGGGAGATCTGTGTACTGAAACTGATCTGAGGGAGCATAGGCGTTTAGCACGTTGAGTGTGGAGTTGCCCAGGTGGATAGTGATCCCATGGTACTGAAGGTTGGTAGTCTTTTGTGATACAAGAGGTACATGCGGGAGTGACTTCTTAACATACATCAAACATGTGTGAGTAGAACTAGGATCATAATACACATAATTGGGCAGACTGGGTGGGGGCTTACCATTAGGTGTGAGACACTCCTGCAGACACACAATATCGATGTCCTCAGTCACAACTTTGTGGTGTAGGTCAGGGTATCGTTTTCTAAGGGATGAGATGTTCCAACTCATCACCTTCACCGCTCTGTATCTTTGCCTGGTATTAACACTGGCCATTATGAAATGTATTTGGAACTTTGTCTGGTATTAACACTGGCCATTATGAAATGTATTTGGAAAGAAGCAAAAGGCACTGTATGATACTGTTCTTTTCTGCGCTGCCTGTCCCTTCGGCAGGCAGTAGGCCAGTTAACCTTTTTGAAACATTTCTGGAGCATGTACGGCTCAACAATTGTTGTATTTCAGTGGCAGACAACAACACACTTTGGTTACACTCGACATCACCACCATTTTCTGTTTGTGCTTGTTCATCTTCACTGACCATGTCCACAGAGGCATCAGTAGAACTGTTACCAGTATCACTATTTTCCTCTGCGTGGACACTAGTTCCTGGTGGGTCTTGAGTTTCCACATCTGGTACTGACATCTGAATGTCTTCAGTTTGACTGTAATTTTTCCGTAGCTGCTGCACTGTGTTGGTGGTGTTTTTTTCCTTTAGTGTATCACAGAGGCTCCTTAACATTTCAGTTTGAGCTGTAAACTGAGCTTTGAGTTCTTTAATTTCATTTTTCAAATCATTGATCTCTTCACGTTGTGCGTGTTCATGGAGTGTGTTGGCAGCTACCTGTTGTGTCGGTACGTCTGTGTTGCCCCATGCTGATCTTTCGATGACTGCTGGTGATGATCCTGGAGCTTTGGTGGGGAGGGCGGGCCAGGGGTTGGCCGTAGGGAGTACCCTAGCAGCATTAGTGTTTCTTGAGACCTGCCTGGGTGGCGGGTCTGGGCGCTGAAGGGGTGTAGGAGCTCTAGAACAGTTAGGGTGCCATACAGGAACTCCAGCTGTTTTGCAGTTAATACACTTCTGTTGGATGACACCCCCTTGAGCAACTATATCTCTGCAAACCTGTGTTGCATGTTGCCTTGAGCAGAGACCACACCACGGCTTAGTCGAGGGGCATAACCGGGCCACATGGCCCCAGTACTGACAGTTGTAACACCTCCGGTTAGGGGGCTGATAGAGAGTTACCTTCAGAGTCCGATAGGCACCACGGACTCGAATGGTCTTGGGTGGGTCTTCCGAGCCAACCCAGTCTGCAATGACTGCATTCTTGCCCCTGAGTCGCTTCGTCCTTCTGATGTAGGGATGGGTTTCTAGTAGTGTAGGGGTCTGGTACTGGTCGAGCCCTATGATTAAGATGGTTTTCTTGCTCGATGGTTGGGATGATTGTTCCATGGTTATTCCCCTTATGCTATTGGTGAGGAGATCCTGTATGACTGCTGGGTCGTTTCTAATCAGAACATGATCTTGTGTACCGACTCTGAACTGAAACTCAGCCTCAGGGTATTTGTCTTCCGCATCGTTCAGCCAGAGATACTTGTCTTCAGGTGATGTACCTTCAGGGAAGTATAATCTTACTCTCATGGGGGGTTGTTTTTGTAGTTGATTGTCTCTAAATCTTTCTGCCTTTTCGGCCTTCCGCTTGTTCCTGGACTGAACTAATTGAAAGCCATCTTCTCCGTTGGTGTCAAGGTCAACACCACAGTCGCCTGGCTCACTCAGTGCATCAGGAGAGTTAAAGCGAGTAGCTGGGTCTCCAGTCAACTCAGACATGGTGGAGTTACAGGGCTCGACTTATATGCCTACGTCAGAGGGCCGAGGACTGCTTGGCACTCCTAGGAAGTCAGCGGTGGTTGGGAGGCGTAACCCTCTTAGAGGACAAAGGAGACTGGCATCTACAGCGTATTAGCGGTGTGAGGGGAGGCCATGAGCGGGCCTCCCGCGGAGGGAGTGTGGTGTCGGGGGGACTAAGGTAACAGGAGTTTTCTCAGTTTATAAACACTTTTATTACACTACACTTGTTCTTAATAGTATCTCTGTTTTTCTGGTTAGATACAGTATCAAAGTCAATTTTAGTTTCAAAAGAACTAACCAGCTTGGCACACTATGAGGACGGGGGTTTGTGTAAACAAACCCTCACCACATGGCCGAGCGTGACCACAAGGGTATAGGCCTTGCCTCGCGGGCACCTACACCTACACACGACACAGTGCTCAACACACGGTAGTTCACTTGTTATACAGGCAACATATTTGCAGTTGTTGACCTATCCCCACCCTACTGGGTGGTGTTGTGTTATTTCGAAGTCAAGTGTGAAGCCGACCCACTGTTGTTCTCAGGGTGGACTGATTAGCACCTCCTTGTCAGGAGATGGCGGTCAGTTCCCAGCGGTGCTTATCTCACTGGCGGGTCACGGCTCTCACTGGTACTGTCTAGTACTGAATTCACTGGCTTAAACACTGTTCATAACTGTTCAACACTGGTTCCACTTCTTTCCGAAACGAAATGTCACTTTTGATTATGTTGATATCCCGGTGGTGAGGATGGGTCGGGGAGAGGGACGTGGGGAATGGGCCGAGCATTGGCCAAGGGTGAGAGCTGCTCAGCAGGAGCAGCGCCTAAATAGGTCTTGACCCTACGGTGGTCAGGTCATCACTATGTAGTGATGATGGATGATGTTATATGTAGTGATGATGGATGGTGTTATATGTAGTGATGATGGATGGTGTTATATGTAGTGATGATGGATGATTTTATAAGTAGTGATGATGGGTGGTGTTATGTGTAGTGATGATTAGATAATAAAATAATAAGATTTTAATGCAAAAAAAAATATACTTTGCTGTACCGTTGTAGTGGAACTTACATACTCCGTTAATGAACTATTGATGGAAGAAGAAGTTTTGGGGACTGAACAGTGAGACAATGTTTAGCCTCCCAGAGGGTGGCGTCCTACCGTGGCCTAGTGAATGAGCAGCCCGGACCAAACTTGGCATGGATAGCAAGTGTCATGTGAGGATGTCAAAAAAATCCCAACTAACCCGATCCGACACACCCAACCCGACCCGATCCGTTAAACCACACAGAGGTGGAAAAGGATGTGGAAATGTTGTAAAGTCCTCAACTGAGCTCACTAACATGGTCTACCTAAACATTTTGCACCCCTACAAGGATCACAAGTGGCTGCGTGAACGTGCAATTCTGGCACCAAAGAATGAAACAGTGGCTGAAATCAACGTGACTCTACTCAGACAGCTTCCAGGCAGTGAGACCTCATTCAAATCTGTTGATACAGTAATCGACCAGGACCAAGCAGTCCAGCACCCTGTAGAATTGCTTAATTCATTGGAGCCCGCTGGAATGCCTCCTCACCACCTCACTCTCAAGATTGGAACTAGCGATTCCTCTAGTGTATATATATATATATATATATATATATATATATATATATATATATATATATATATATATATATATATATATATATATATATATATATATATATATATTCCACACCACTCAGACATGAGCAGGATTCAATTACCAACAAAATATGAGTTAAGTGTAAATCAATATTTTTATAATAATCACTGTCCCCCCACCTGGAAGGCAGTGTCTCAGGCGCAGGGAGGAGGGTTTGACGGCCTGGCACCCCAGTTGTCCTGGGAGGACGCCTCCACCCACAACAGAGGTCATACTCAGTGACGACAGCGCCAAAATTGCCGGGTTGCCTCCATCGCCTGAAATCAACAGCAACATTTCCCCACCCAGGAGGCTGTGTCCCAGGTGCAGGGAGGAGGATGTGTCGGCCTGGCAACCCGGTTGTCCTAGGAGGCCACCTCCACCCACAATAGCGGTCTCACACAGTGACGACTACGAGGCCGGATCGCCTCCACCACCTGAATTCAACTGCCACAGTGACTCTCCCTCGTTAGCCAATGCAGGTTAGGTTAAAGCCTGCCAAGTAAGTGTACCAGTGAACAATGGCAGTGATAGTGCCAGTGGAGCTTCTGAAGGAGCTGGTGCTTACTCTTATAATGATGCAAACTTGAAGGTGAGTAGCCAGAGCAAGACCGATAATGATGGAAGCATGGATGGGGAGAGTGAGCCCCACACTGCCAGCGTGGATTCTTTAATAACCCCAGGTCTGAAAACGGTACATAACCCTGAACTTCTTCCAATATTTTCGGAGGAGGAACTCATGGGACTAATGGAGGAACCTGTGTATAAAAATCCTACTGGAATAAGGGCTGTGAGGCGCATTATCAAGAACTCCCGGGGGTGAAGAATTTGATACAGTTAACATATTCGTCAGGTTGATCTATGAAGCCAACGCGCGGCTCTCTATACTCAGTTCAAGGTGAAACGAGTAACACGAATGCTTAGGTTCATTTCATGAAACCTCCGGAGTGTTAACCGCAGAATTAATGACCTACAATGGTTTGTTAAAGTTGTTAACATTGATGTAATTGGTTTACAAGAACCTTACACGTCCAGCACCAAGAAGAAAGCTACACCCAGGATAGCTGGGTTTACAGCATACAATAGTGGAGCAGTAAGTGGCCTGCTCACTTATGTAAAGAATGGTCTGGTCTGTAAATGGATCGAAACCCACAGTGTTGAAAGTATTCACTATCAACAATTTGCAGTAAAGACAGCAAATAGTCAATTTTCGCTGTATAACATCTATGTTCGGTGTAATGAACTGCGAGCAAACGTGTTACCAAAGCCATCAGGTTACAATGCGATGCTGTGTTTGGGTGACTTTAACTCTCGCCACACTGTCCTCGGTGATGTCCAGTGTAACTCTAATGGGAGGGTGTTCGTGAATTACATCAATAACCATAATATCACTGTATACGACACAGACAAAGTGACACATCTGATGGAGGGCACACTTGATTATGTGATTGGGTATAACCTAGTTGTTACCGAAAGCGGTACATAATTTTGATGACATATAAACAAATGTTATGTTAGGCTGTAACTCACAATGTAGAGTGTTGAGATGGTTGAAGATGAGAGGCCCAGAAGGAGGTTGGAGGGTGTGAAGGGAGTTTTTTTTATGTATAATTATAATCACCTGACTCAGCCACAACTGACCAGCCAGGGGGCCAGGCTATAGGGTGGGCATTTCAGTATAGCTACCCATATCTTAGAGTCAACACCTGCCCTGGCTTCTCTCTAGACTTTCAACACGGAAGTTTAACTAGTACTTATTGTGTGCACAGGTAGACTGTGTCATTGTTTTTGTGTTAAGATTAGACTAATTACATAGCCATGATTGTTATGTAAATATATATTGGATTAAACATTTATGTAAGAGTGCCTATGTATAACTAATTTGAAATACTAAATGAATTGTATTCAACAGGTTTGACCGAATTATAATGTTCGTGTACGACGTGAGAAGTATTATTCACCCTCTAACCGTCTGATTGGCGGTTATACTAGTAGATAGTAATGTCAAGGCTAAGGTCATCTCTGACCACCTAGTCAGTGATCATTATGCAATACTTACTGATTACATTGTTACTGATGTCAAGTGTGAATCCCATCCTAAGCTCAGAATCAACATCCCAGATAATCTTAAACTGCACTTCAAGGCCTACATCCACAGATGGTATGCTAGATATACACCTGGGTCAGTGGATAAATTTTGCTGTGATCTTGTAAATGCCATTACCACATATTATACCACCTGGGTTAAGTCAAGGAGGAAGAGGGACAGCATTTAACCACCTCTGGGACACATGACCCAATTCTCATTAAAGGAGAGAAGGTAGAACAGCTTCCCAACACTTATAAGCAAAATAAAACTAGTGATAACCTCCTGGCATTCCTCAAAGCTAGCAGAGCATTTCGTGAACTCAAAGGTCAGGTGAGAAACACCTTTTAGGAACAATTCTTACAAGGGATTAATAGAACAACCACTCTAGCAGAAGTGTGGAACAAAATTAGAGCCATTACCAAGTCACCAACCCCAGTCCAACTTCATCACAGCCCTGCAGAATATGCTGATATGCTCTTAGACCAATGGTCTGGTGTGTCACAAATCACTTCCCTGCCTCCTGACGTACAGCAATATCTTAAAACCACACACATATGCAGAATATGCTGACATGCTCTTAGACCAATGGTCTCGTGTGTCACAAATTACTTACCTGCCTCCTGACATACAGCAATATCTTAAAACCACACACATTAATAGGGTTTCAATATTGAAATAGCCTGTTCCTCACCAGACCTTAACGACCAGTTTCCTAAAAAACGCACCACGAACTAACAACAGCACAAATAAAAGGTGAATCATCCTCTACTTGTGAGGATGGCATAGCCTATAACACCCTGAGATTGTTAAATGAGGTCTCTAACCATCCACTGCATGACCTGAATCAAATGAGCCTCACACAGGGTATTCTGCCTAAGACATGGACTCATGGAAACATAGTACCAATCCCTACAGCTAACTCTCCAAACTTGAGGCCCATTTCACTCACATCCTATAAGTGTAAAGTTCTTGAAAGAGTTGTTCTCAACATCTCAGGTTTCAAGCCAAAGACAAACTGGGCCCTATTCTGTATGGGTTCATGCCCAGGCGCAGCACACAGACATGCTTTGCAGAATATCTTGTTCACTCAAAAGATAAGACACAAACAGCCTTCACAGACCTTAAATCAGCCTTTGATGTAGCTAACAAAGACATTATACTTGAGCAACTAGCAAATTTTAGCATCTAAGGTCCTGATATGGATAAAGGGTTATCTGTCCAACAGGTATGCCAGTGATCTGATTAATGGAGTCAAAAGTACCAGAATGAGAGCATTTGAGCTTGGCACGCCTCAGGGAGGAGTGCTAAGTCCTATGTTCTTTAATATACTGATGCACAAGCTTATTACTGACATTCCAGTTCAGCCAAACGAGGCTGAAATATGCTATGCTGATGATATCTGCATTAAGACACAGACCAAGCTCAGGCTCCAAGCCTTGCTGGATCAATTTGCTCAGAGGACTGTGGAATGTGATCTCGTAATATCTGTTGACAAGAAGAGGGTCCTCAATCCTCGTCCTGCTCACCCTCTGCCTCTTATAAATATCTTGGAATGTGTGTGAATGATGCAAACTTTGTCGGCAACCTTTGTGCCAAACTAATGCAGTGCATTAAACCCCTCAGAACCCTTGTTGGTAACAGCTATGGAATTAACATTACCTATGCTCGTACTTTCTATCTTCACTTCATTCGTTCTGTAGTTGACTATCATGCTCTCCATCTTGTGACTATTCAGACTAAACAGCCTTGAGGTAGTGCAAAATGGAGCTATGCCCATCATTCTAGGATGCCCCAAATCAACCAGAATTATAAACATGAGGAAAGAGCTCGGGCTGCCCTCCCTATTTGACATGATAGCTCTACTTAATACCATGTTTTGTGTCAAAGTTTTGAAGAACAATGATCAGCAAACTACAGCACAAACTGAGTTGATGTTCTATCTAAGTAATCTCGACTATCTCGCTAACCTTCCATAAACACTCTCTTTGGGGCGTTGATTCATAAAAGTGTTGCAGATCTCTTGAAACTTAATGTCCCAATCTCCCCAGAAAAACCCATTAATGCCATTCCTCCTTGGCTGGATATATCAGTTCCTCTCAATTACACTCCTGTTGGTAGTTAGCAAATGTCAAACACCGATGTGATGAGATGTGTCACACTAGAAACTATTAACAGACACACAGAGAGTAATTACATCAAGTGAATATTATGCTTATACTGATGGTTCTGAGTAGACAAACAGATAGAACAGGCTGTGCAATTATAATATATAAAGAAAAAGTGATGATATTGTCAAACAAGCAAGGGCTGAACAACTGGGCCAGCACAACACAAACTGAACTAACTGGATTCTACTGAAAGAAAATGGAGGTGGGGTGATATTCTGTGACTCTCAAAGTGCTTTGAAATCAATGAAAAGCTCGTTAGGTTATATGTCCAAAGTTGTATGTGATATTAAAAGAAATGTGATAACTGCCAATGAGAACAACTCTCGTATCGAATTTGTGTGGATTCCGTCCCACAAGGTATCATGACTGTGCTGATAGACTTTCTAATGAGGCATATAAGAAAGAAAATGTTTACCGTGGCCCTGGCCTGTCCAAAGCTGTACTTAAAAACATTCAAGTCAGAATCATGAACTCTGATCTAGAAGAACTGATAAATGCAGAGAGACCTGGCAGTTGTAGCATTAGTAAATATGAAAAATTTTGTGACAAGAGGTACCGGTATGGCCAGTATAAGGACAGAACTAGACAATGACATATAGTTTTGGCCGGAATTAGGCTAGGATACAGACACAACTGGCAAGTTAGCAACGCTGTACCCATACCGGAACACTCAGCATGTAAACTTTGTGATAAACCTTTAAAGCATACACTTGAACACTATCTTATTGAATGTGACACTGTCAAAGACTTCAGGCCACCTGGCTTATTGTAACATGAACTTTTTAATTACTACAATGAATCAGGGGTGCTTGAGGACATTCTTGCTGTTTATTCGAAATTTGCTAGCCCACACTGATTAGTCTTCAATTAGAATATGAAGTCTAATGTATATGAACCACTGTCCTGCATGGCACTGAACAGTGACATCAACCCACATGAATCTGACCTATATATATACTGTTAATGAATAAGATCTATTCTTTTGTGTATGAACCTCTGTCCTGCGTCGCAGTGAGAAGTGATACCACCCTCAGTGTCAAGACCTGACTGAATTACTCAGAATAGGCAAACTGCACTCCAAGCTTAGTCAATAACTTTGTTCAAAAAAAATTAGTCTCATTATAAATCGTGCATATCACTTATTACCGAGGATTTTATATCAATTGAGGACACTGATAAGACTAAGTTTTCACCTATACCCAAGATAGAGTGAATGTCCGAACGTGGATGGCAAGCAGATGGGCGGATGAAGTAAGTGTAGTTGATAAGATATATACTGTACCTTCGGGTGTAAGCAGCTTAGGTGGAAGGCATCAATAGGAAGTGTCAGTAGTTTATTTATTTCTTGGGTTGAATACTTCGATATAATAATTTTACCACATGTTGACTGAAAAAGGAAACCACAGGGATCTTGTCATTTAGAAGATGTACTACTTGTCAGATTCGATATTTCCTAAGTCAATGTTTCCTTTCCATGTTCTGTCTCCGTTTTTATTTTGTTTTAGGGAAAATAATTGAAGAACGATCGTTACCATCATTGTCTTTGTGGTCGTGTTTGTTAGGCTTTGTTTCTACATTTAGCTCAGATTTAAACGGACATGCGTTTGGATCTGTTTCCAGTGTTCGTTTTTATTATTAAGAATCACACTGTGTAAAGGGAGTGATGTCAAGAACTCTCCAGTTTACAATAATTGTTAACTGGAGAGTTCTTGATTTATCTCGTTTGATTGTGTTTATATGCTGCATGGCTTTACTTGCACATGTGATCAGTAATGCAAAGAGAAACAAAAATAGCATAAGTCAGTTGAAACATATCCAACACTTAGAGTTGATGTTATCAGTGTCCTGAGATTCAGAGCTCTAACGTGCATGGGTCAAATATGTGGCCGAAAATAATGTAATAACCGTCGATTTACCTGACAGCCAGAGGATGATAAATTAAATGCTGTTATAAGGTCTGACCTGTCTTAAGGTGAAGCATGTTACAGATCACCCTCCATGTCTTGCACCCTCCCGGTACCGAGAATGACCACATTTAACATTTAGTTCTTGCTGAGTATTTTACCCACTTGATAAAGTAAAACCAAGCGCCCACACATTAAATTTCGAAAATTCCCTCGAGCTCTTCAGGCGAGGGACGAGATTCAAGTATGTAGCAGGCATTACCCCTCTGGATATTTATGCAGAGGTGCTGGAACAAGTAGGTCGACGCTCTGAAATATCCACTTGTTTCGATAAGCCTGTATCCTAACGCATTGCGAAAATTCAGGGCCTTGGTATCCTAGACTCCTTGAGTCTTTGACCCAAATAATGGCTCAAGTTCCTGTGCTGTGCCTTATTCTGCCTTTCCCTTGAGGTAGTTACCCTCCCTGTTCAAGCTAAGATAAGATGGATATACAGTAAGTAGGAGCCATGGTGCAAGCACATGTGCAGTTCCACATCAGCCGTTTGCCGTCATTCTAACAGTTGTCACCTATGATTCCCGGACGCTACCTGACCTAGCTTGGAGAAGGACGTGCCCTAAGTACTCGAGTTAGTGACCATAGGAAATGGCCGCCGTGGATCGTTGTGTTGTGGGGCAAGAGGGACGGTGTGTGAGGAAAGACGACCCCCTGACCACCCTGTTAAATCAGCTGGAGCAGTTGAAGAGAAAGATAGACGTTTTAAAGTGGGAGAACGTAGCCCTCAGGACTGAACTCTTTCAGGTAGGTGTCCTGCCTGGCAGGGCACCTGCGAAGGAGGAACATGCGTGGAGAGTGGTTGTCTCCAAGGGGACTAGGGTAAGACTCAGGAAAGTTGACCAGGGTGTGGAGTACAGTAACACCTACCAAGTGTTGGAGGAAGCTGGAGAGGAAGAAAAGAGGCAGGACGAGGAAGAGAAGAGGAAGGACGGTGTGGTGCCAGGAGAGAAAAGGGCAGCTGTTCAGACCCTGCCCAGTGGTAAAGTCGTGGTAGTTGGGGACAGCCAGGTGAGATTCTTGGATTGGACTTTTTGTGCAAGAGATAGGAAACGTAGGACTAGGGTGTGTTTTCCTGGGGCTGGGATAGGGCATGTAGCTGAAAGGATAGATAGGGTTTTATCAGGGGAGGGTACCAAGCCAGTAGTGTGTCTTAGTGTAGGAGGTAACGACATAGGAAAGGTAAGGAGTGAGGAACTTTTCAAGAGGTATAGGGAGGCGCTGGGGAAGGTTAGAGACAGGGGAGGGATCCCGATAGTATGTGGTGTCTTGCCAAGAAGAGGAGTTGGTGGTAAATGGTTGTCATGGGCAGTTGGTGTCAACGGCCGTCTTGACAGATATTGCAAGTCAATATCAGTCCCATTTATTGACAACTGGGACAACTCCTACGGCAGAAGGGACCTTTATGCTAGGGATGGGGTAGCAACCCTGGCTGGCTCTCTCGAGAGGGTAGTTCAAAAGATGTCGAAGTCTTTAAACTGCTAGGGGATCATGTGAGCACGGGGGTGGAGGAGACTGCAGTGGGAGCGGGTAAGCAAATTGAAAGGTTACAGGGAAATAGTGCTAGGAATTATGACAAAACTAAATTAGGCAGTGAATGAAAACCTATACGCGACAAAGAGACAACTGAGAATACGACTAACTTAAATTTCTACTACACATACAGTAAAAGTATGAGAAACAAAATGGATGAAATCAGGGTGTTGGTATGTACCGAAAAAATCGATATAATACCATTCACCTTAACATGGATAAACCTAGACTCACGTGAGTTACCTGTCGAACACCAAATTGCAGGTAACAAATTATTCCATACCAATAGGCAGATTACGAAAGGAGGCAGAGTAGCAATCTATGTCAGAGATAATCTGAAGTGTGAAATAAATAAGGAATTAAAACTGAGTAGAATACAGAAACATTTTGGATAGAATTAATCGATGGTAGGGAATAATTAATCATAGGAGTAATATATAGACGTTCTAATCTTGATAGAGTTAATGAGCGACTTATTTGGGATGAAATGCGCAGGGCTTCCATACATAGCAAAGTCTGTATAGTAGGCGACTTTAATTTTAGCCAAATAGATTAGAATGACCTTATGGGTAACTCAGAATCAGAGGATTTTCTTGAAACAATCCAGGACTGTTTCCTAAGCCAACATATAACCGCAAACACCCGGGGTAATAATATAATTGAATTTGTTCTGTCAAACAGAGTAAACCTCATTATTAATGTCGAGGTAGGGAACGAACTTGCTAACAGTTATCACAAAGAAATTAGATTCCAGTTAGAATTTCAGGGCAGCTGCAAGGAAAATTCCACTAAAGTCCCAGATTTCAGAAGGGCAAACTTTGATAGTTTGAAGAGGCAGCTGAGAGAAGGGGTATCACACTTGGGGGTGAATTACATGACCTCACATGAGCTGTCCTCACACAATGTACCCACAGAGGGCGACCTTAACTTACCTGGAGACCTGACGGTTGAGGATGACCTGACAACGAGATCTCAGGTTGACGAGTTCCACAACAATTTAAATAATGAATTACTTAATGCACAAAGGCAGAACATACCATACAGAAAAAACAGATCAAACAACAATGACCCTAAATTGATAAATAATTATTTAAAGAACATAATTGGACAAAGGAAAGCTATGGGTAGGAGAATAAATCGTGATGAAATTTACCTCCGAGATTATTATATGGTATTGGCTGGTAGGGTTAAGACCGAGATAAGAAAAGCAAAGAGAAATAATGATCTGAAAGTAGCTAAGTAGGCAAAGTCAAACCCCAAGGGATTCTATCAAATGTATCAAACTAAAGCACGAGAAAAGATTGGACCAATACAGTCGGATATCGGCGAGCTAACTGATAACGACGGAGAAATGAGCAATAATGTGAATAAATATTTTTCAAGAGTTTTCACCAACGAAAATATAAACATGATACCCGAGGCACCGACTCTATACACAGATAGTAAAGAAATAAATTTAGTGAGATAATCGTGACTAGTAACGATGTTAGTAAGCAAATAAACAAATTAAAGCCTAATATGTCACCAGGTCCCGATGAGATATTTGCCAGAGTATTAAAGGATTGTAAGAAATAGCTTGATATGCCCTTAGCAAAGTTGTTTAACATGTCCTTAAAATCGGGTGCAGAACCAGAATCCTGGAGGATAGCAAATGTAATACCAATTTTCAAGAAGGGAGATAGATCACTATCCTATACCTACCCTCCAATTAGTGTAACATCAATTGTAGGCAAATTACTGAAGCAATTCTTTCAAACTGTATTCGAAATCACCTGGAGAAGCACAAGTTGATCATTGATTCCCAACATGGCTTCATAAGCGGGCGTTCATGTCTAACTAATGTGTTAACATTCTTTTCATCTGTTTTCGAATCGGTGGATGAGGGGCACAATTATGATGTGGTATATCTTGACTTTAGCAAAGCCTTCGACAGAGTCCCCCACGAAAGACTAATAAGAAAAGTGGAGGCTAATGGCATTAAAGGAGATATTCTAAAATGGATTAGGGCGTGGTTTCAGGACGTGAAACAGCGAGTTGCCATTAACGGCACTAAATCAGATTAGAGCAACGTCACTAGTGGAGTTCCCCAAGGCTTAGTACTTGGACCATTATTATTTATGATACACATAAACGACATAGAAATCGGCGTACACAGCAATTAAGTAAATTTGCTGATGACACTATAATAGGGCGTGTAATTAAATCTGACGAGGTCTCCGCAAAACTACAGGAAGATAAAATCAAATTTTTCGAATGGTCTGGAAAATGACAGATGAAATTCAATGTGGACAAATGTAAAGTACTCAGTATAGGAGATGTAAACAGGGAAACCAGATACCAGATGAACAACAATGTTTTTAAGAAATCCGACTGTGAGAAGGATTTAGGAGTAATGATGAGTAGGAATCTTAAGCTACGTAAACAATGTGTATTTGCTCGAAACAAGTCTAATAAAGTACTTGGGTTCATACAGAGGAGTATTAGTTACAAGACTAGCGAGGTCATCGTGTTCTTCACTGGAGGAGTGGGAAACTTGGGGTAGGCGTTGCTAGCGGACACCCAGTTGTCAGCAAGTTGTACAGCTTCTCCAAGCGTCGCTGGCCGGTGTTCCTTGATGAAAATTTTCAAGTCTGGAGGTAGAGAAGACAGAAACTGATCTATTATTATGAAGTTAGCGAGAGACGCAAAGGTTTCTTCAACCTCTGACGCCTCTAGCCATTGATGAAACAAACGATCCAGGTGGATCGAAAACTTCTGGTATGTTTCTCCTGCTCTAATCTTCGTTCTGCGGAAATCAACACGGTAACCATCAGAAGTCTTGTTAAATTCTCGCAAGAGAGCTTGCTTCAACAAAGAGTAATCTCTAATGATGTCGGCAGACGGAAAGTATAAATCTCTACCGGAGGGCAAGAAAATTAGCACAACAGAAGGAGGGGATAAGCACCGAACAACACTTACTTCCGGGCCTCAGACAGCAAGCTGAGCGCACACGGCGACTTACAACAAACACCGGAACGAAAGTTAGCACCTCAGAAACCAAGGTCAGAGACAATCCTGACAAGGTCGCCACTTGTAAAAGCCTGAGGACTTAGAGATAGAAATCCCTTGCCAGCCTAATCAGAATCTTATAAAAGGAAAGTCAAGAACCATGGTTTTCTGGGGGATAAAAAACATCCGTTCGAGATTGACATTTCTTTACTATGAAAATAACACAAAACTCTGACACCACTCACACAAACATCAAATAACAATTACGAGAGTCAAACAAGTCTAAGAATCAACAATTAAAGGAGTCAAACAAGTAAGGGAATCAAACAATTAAGGGAGTCAAGCAATTACTGGAGTCAAACAATTACTGGAGTCAACGATTAATGGAATCAAAGAATTAAGAGAATCAAACAAAAATGGGAGTCAAACAATTAATGTAGTCAAACAATTAAGGGAATCAAACAATGAACAGATATTTCCTACGGCAGCAGCCCTGGGGAAGGTTCTGGAAAGCAGTGATCCACTCTTAGGGGGAAGGTCAAATCGGCTTCTTCACTATGCGTTGGCGTTGGCGGGCGAGGCCTTGCCACCCAGGAGAGACGCCAGGGCACGGACGGTGGAGAGGGTGTGAAGGAAGCTGACGAATGTCTACCCACTGGTGATCTCAGGGAAAATACCAGAAAAATAGAAATATGTTAAGCTTAATCAAGAAAATAATTTTTTAATTTTCTAAATAATATTACCATTTTCGTTATTGGCGGCACTGTGCGATGGCCGCCATCTAGTGTATCTAGTTCAATAATTATCACCGGCCATATGGAAAAAAATGACCAACGGCCGCCATTTTGGAATTTGCGTTTCCGTAGAGTTATGTGACATTTTTCAGAAGTACAGTCAGCCAATATTCCATCGATCCCACCCTGGATCTCGTACTCGCAATTTTACCTGGCAATACTTGAAGGAAAGAAGGAAGGATGTATGAAATGGGGATTGTGATTGGTAGATTTATTTTCAGCTGTATCACTGTCAGGATAAATATTAAATAATCTAAAAGTAGCATTTTATATTAATAAACTATTCATCGTTATTTAAGATCATGACAAGTTTCCAAATATTCGTATATTTGTATAAAAAGTGAGGAAATTATATCAATGAATTGGCAATGCAGCTACACCCTGGGCTGCCACGATATTCTCACATCAAAGTTCAAGAAAATATGTTCCACATTTAATCTTGAGTATTTGATGAAGGAATTAATTGTTGTTATAATGTGAGCATTACATAATATAATTTGACGTAAGTTAGAGAGCAGACACTGTAATAGACTCAACTGACACAATAATGGCATGGGTATCCCTGCACCAACGCCTCACGGATGTGTGGAGAAGGGAAAACACATAAGTGGTCATTTTGGTGTTCTACTAACTGTATTTGATGGTATTATTATTGGTAGTCTCAGTGAATGAGAGAGAGAGAGAGAGAGAGAGGGAGAGAAAGAGAGAGAGAGAGGGAGAGAGAGAGAGAGAGAGAGAGAATACATATGTAGAGTTGAGGAGGACTCAGAAAGGGGTTGAATAGCTCTCAGTTTTTTGGGAAGGTTTTATGTTCCTCACTTTTAATATTTATGTTTTAATCATATTGCAACTGGCTTTATTGTCATTGCATAATTTAAATTTAAGGTTTATAATATATTTCTTTCTTTCGAGGATTAAAATAGTGACAGGTGTATTATTTACAGTGTATTGTTTAATAACGGGTCCATCCATTCTCCTTATCAATTACAGCTTGCATCCTCCGCTGCACAGAAGATACGTTGTTTGTAACAAGCTCAGGTTTGTTTCTAAAAATCTCCCGCTGTCTTGTCACGTGGTCGAACAGCTGGTTCGGCGTCCTCTCAAACTCGGGCTCCTAGGAATTGACGATACTTGCACAGATATATTCAATGAAATTCATGTCGCATCCCTTGCTCGGCAATTCCAAGAGCTTGAGGTGTTGCTGCCCGTCAAGCACTGACACACTGCTCTGGCTGTGTGGATGGGGCTGTGAGGGGGCGGATTCTTGGGCTGCGACCAATGTGAGGGGGCGGTTTCTTGGGTTTCCACCCATGTGAGGGGGCCGGTTCCCTCTCCGTTTCTACACCACCCTCATCTTATTTACTTCTCTTAGTTCTTACTCTTACTCAGTTCCGTCACCTATTCTTGGGTAGCATGGTCATTCCTTTGGTAGCCTGGGCATTCTATTGGTAGCATGGTCATTCTTTTGGTAGCCTGGGCATTCTTTTGGTAGCATGGTCATTCTTTTGGTAGCATGGTCGAGGGTCTAGGCACGTGAGTATGGTAATTTTGGTATCAGGTCACTTGGATGGAAATATAGGTAAAATACTGTGGGAGAAATGAATACACCTAAAGTACTCTAAAAACAAATTTATTAATATGCAATCAATGGGGGAAAGATATTGTATTAATCATATAATTACCAGGCTCACCTCCTGGGCTTAGTGCAAACTCAGTACCTTCTTCTTTACTCTTACTCACAACATTACTGGTGGTACATTACATGGCACTCATTGTAGATTATTCAACATATACGTAAACAATGACACTAGTATATGCAGGGGTCCACTACCCAACATGGGATAATTATTTCCAACTAATTATCCCTAACATACATGTTACAACACTCTCTGTGGACATATACTTCCAAGGAGTAACCCAGGGTAGAGCACTGGGGCTGTTGTTATTGTGGGGTAGCCAGACACGAAGCCGTGGGGCACATTAATCAGGCCGCATCGGTGCCATCTTCTCATATATGATCCCGGCTGGGCATCTAATACATCCGAGGCCGTTGTTGGATGGTAGAGCGAGTCAAGAATCACAATGGGATCTGTATGGATGAAGGGACGGGCACTCACTAACAGTGACAACAACATCACGTTTCAGGGGACGTTAAAGACGTAAATATGACTTCACTCAGAGCATATCAACTACGTCACTGTAACACTTGCACAATCAACTATTAATTGGGTCAAATCACTTGAAGAAGGGCGAATTACAACACAGAGTGGAATGGCATACCTGTATGGATGAAGGGACGGACACTCACTAACGGTAGAAATGCCGGCGGGGCCCTCACTCAAAACAGACCAGGGAGTCCACCTACTTCTATTCCGATGAATTAATTCACTGTACACTCTGACATTGAGACTATGAACTCAGTTTCATTCCCTACTATTATCTTCACTAACAATGCTCTGACTCAGCTATCAAAAGCAAAATTAAATTTATTACAAAGGGTTGGATGGCAACAGGTCCCAACATACAGCGTCTGCTACTAAATCCGTGGATTATATTCAAAGTTCCCACTAAACAAAGACGGGGAAACAGAGAAAACGGGGGACGTTTCCACTGGAGGACTCAGGTTTTGTGGACGTTTGAGCGTAATATGAATCCTTAAGGTTTTCAGGTTAGCCGTCATCACGATCATGACAGGGCATCTATCATGAATAAAAGTAATTGGCTCAGCAGGGAATGGGAAATTGCGTTCCTGAATTGAAGGGAGGAACTGATTCCGCACTGTGTCTAGGTTTTTATTTACCGTAAACTTCCAAGGAATTTGGAAAACATCCCCCATACCATGCAGGGATATGTAGCCCCACACGATCAGCGTCACATGCCCACTTCTAACCACCTCGTATATCTGGGCCCTGTCGTATCTGCAGGAAGGGAAAATACGATACAAATATAAATATAGTGGCCTAATTAAGCTATTACATCTTATATTAAGTTTGTAGTATAATACTCGATTTTTTTTAATGTTTTCCGATAATCTTGAAGACTTTTATTTGAAAATGTATAATGAGCTGTTCAATGTCTTATGGCTGTTACGAGTTGGGGATTTAGAATATTGTTAAAAGTCTACCCAGATCCCAACAGGCAACAAAAAAAAAAAACAAAGACAATCGGACTATAAAAGGGTAGACAAAGGATGTGAGTTTTTGTTGTGTATAATAAAGTACCATAAATTCCATAACAAAATATTCAGCTATCTATAAATTACCCTTAACCATACTTAACCTAAACATTAACAGTATATACATATTAATACAACATAAAACAATCGTGAAGCAAGGTGGAGGTGGGAGAGGCAATACAAGATTACAAATACTTAAGTGAGGAGCTGAGATGGCTGACGAGTAAGGCTGAGTATTGTTGAAAACGGTAGGTAGTCACTGTGCCGTAGGTTTAGAGGATAGGTGATCCTGTGGTCACTTCCCAGAGTGTAGTGCTCTCTCCTCGAACTCGAGCTGACAAAGAAGACTTGGAGGAAGTGACGCAACAACCAGGATATGGAGAAGGGAAACCCCGGAGTGGTAACTAAGACGAGTCATACTCGTGTCTCGTCCCTAGATGGCGTTGCTCGTGGTGCTGGGTAGGTAGATCAGGACAATTGGTGGAGGGGTTCGTAACACGGCTATATAGAGAAATACGGTTTAAATCTTATTTTAATCACTATGGACTTGTTAATATGTTAAGCTTATTCACCTCGTGCGATTTGGCCGCCATAAATGAATTTTACCGTGGTTAGTACTGGCAAAAGTCTTCTCATCCGTGAAGACTACTCGCCACCAAAATTCCAGGTCCTCCCCGACATATTGCTGGGCAAACTGGAAGGGACCAATGCGGTGTTGTTCAGTTAGCCGTTTCTGTATGGCAGGGACTCTGTAGTGCATGCCAGCCTCATGCAAACGTGACCTGACAGTCTGTGCACAAACGTCTAAGTATAACTCCTCTCTGATGGTGACAACATTGGAGAACAGGTTGTTTTGGATTGCTGCAATTATGGCGACATCCACATCCCTAGTAGTCAGCCGGGGGCTTGGTCTTCTTTCTGAAAATAGACAATATTGTTTTTGGATCTCCTGTGTCATAACCTGGTATGTCATCAACGCTATGGCATACACTCATAACCTTTAACAAAAAAACATAACATTGATATTATAACATTTGCATTATTATATCATTTAGTATATAAAAATAAATATCTTAGATATTGTTTATATTCCTGTTCAATCTGAAATTTTTATACATACCCAAATCAGTCAAAATGCCCGTTTCGACATATCTCCTGATCCACCTCTTTGTAATAGCCCCTGTCTCATAAACAGAAAGATTATATAAATGGGTTAATTACATTTGATTTATTTACCATATCACCCCATGTAACTTTCCACTGGCTATGAGGTGTCATGTTCATATCACGTGATTGTCAGGCGCCAAGAGGTGTGGCTAGTGACTGCTAATGACAGCATTAAGAAGCCGGCGCCTGGGGCATAGTTACTCAACTCCTCAGTGATTAACAGGTCTATTTACATAGCCTCCGTCCTTCTCTTAACACTCATAGCTACAGTGAATAAGTTACGGTTGATTTACACTTTGGAACTGTATTCTCAGAGTTCCTAAATAAAAGGATAACAGACAATTGAGTTTTTCTACTAAAACCCAATATAATATAAATGTACCAGCCTAATTAACTTAGACAGAATAAACAGTTAACCTGCTAGAACATCTTCACAGTTGAGTTGAAACAGCAAGCCGGTCTGCGCTGGCATGCGCCGTAAGGCCTTCTTGTCGGAGGGTGATTATTTGGCCGTGAGTAGTTAAGTGCTGTTGCGTTGTGTTCATTGTGACAGAAGTAATGCCTACTGTTAATACCGTATTCACAACAACTTCGGTCAAGCTATCATTGACTGATTAGACCATGCCAAGTGATATGTGATTGGTGAGCTTAAAACCTGATGCTGACGTCATAAATAAGATAGGTGACTTTTGAAAATGTTGTTACCTAACGATTTTTAGTTCGACAAAGGAGAACCAGATATTTAACTCCATACATCAGCTGCCACTTGGATATTTCATTTTCCCAATAGCACACATTTCACATATAATTCGTGTTATAATTGCCATAATTAAGAATGCAAATATTTGTACATACACACACACACACACTGACTAAGCCCGTGCTGATAGATATAAGAATAGCACCATCCAATTAATTGTTAAAATAATAAACAGCTCCTGATTTATGTACTGTGCAGCCCTGTATATGTATTGAACGTATATTATTATGTCAAAATCACATGTAACTTTGTAATTTTCAGCCACCGGCTGCAACTCTATTAATAAACCGTGTTACGAGTTGGGGATTTAGAAACTGGTTTAGAATATAGTTAAAAGTCTACCCAGATCCCAACAGGCAACAACAATAAAAAAACTAAACAAACAAAGACAATCGTACTATAAAAGGGTAGACAAAGGATGAGAGTTTTTGTTGTGTATAATAAAGTACAGTAAATTCCTTAACAAAATATCAAACTTTCTATAATTTACCCTTAACCATACTTAACTTAAACATATGCAACATTGGCTTAACAGTATATACATATTTATACAACATACAACAATCTGAAGCAAGTGGAGGTGGGAGGCAATATAGGGTTACAATACTCAAGTGCAGTGCTGAAGTGTCTGACGAGTAGGGTTGAGTATTGAAGAAGATGGTAGGTAGTCACTGTGCCATAGGTTTCCAGGATAGGTAATCCAAGTGGGGTCACTTCCCAGAGTGAACTGAACTCTCCTCGATCCGGAGCTGATGAGGAAGAGTTGGAGGAGGTGATGCAACAACCAGGATATGTTGAAAGGAAACCCGGAGTGGTGACTAAGACTAGTCATACTAGGGTCGCGTCCCTAGATGGCGTTACTCGGTAGTGCTGGGTAGTTAGATCATGACACAATAGATGGCGTGCTTCCTTATAAACCCCCCCTCCAAAGGCCTCCTTAGCGAGGGCGCGAAGGAGGTGATAAATGGTGCGTCTGGAGAGTAGCTGCTGCATTTCCACTTATAATGAGACAAATCTCACAAGAAGAGAATTACATATATAGGTAGGAAGTATAGAGAGTAGGAATGTAAAGATAGGAAACTTGGTAGCGTGGCCTGGATGTTATTTGCACAGCGTCACTACGCTTATCTTATCTCGTATGTCAATACACATATATCACTTCTTAAAGGGACAACTTGCTAAACACCTCTTGATACAACTATTTATTACTTCACTCAATGACATGGACACATTAATATCACTATTACATCGGGGTACTAACACATTATGCTTCACGTTACTTGACACTGACTCTCGGACACACCTGAATGAATGCACTTCCCACAGTAGGTAACTCACCCTAGGACGTTCTGACAAGACTCACGTGTACCCTGACGTAGGCCCAGTGAGTGCTGGCTGGGCTGCCTCCTATGGGAGAGTCTGCTTGGCTGGCGATGCCGTGGTCTGGTCGGGAGGTCTCCCTCCCGACCTGGGGAGGGGACGTGCGTGACTCTGCTTAGTGAACCGAGTGACGACCCGAACGGGAGAGAGATGACAGCAACCAGAATGAGAATCAGTATGACCAGAATCAGAATGATAATGATAATCCCCGTGGACGGGACTGTAGGGCCTTTATATGGGGTCGGCCCAGCCGGCTTCTGACCTCTAACAATTAACACTAAACTGGTTTGATCTGGATAGCTGTGTGCAGGTGTGGTCCTGGCCAGGTGTCTTGGCTAGGTGCGGTTGTAGGTCACCCGGCTCACGTCATTAGCGGGCGAGGTCAAGTCCCTTGGGTCGACCTGAGGTGTGTCAACCCGGAATGTGGTGGTACCACGAGGTCTGCAGTGCTCTTGCTGTTATATGCGGCATAATTCTGGGCTGTAAGGTTTGGTCTGACAATCACTCATTACACCTCCCGCCAAGACCAAAGCTTCATCACAGAGACTGATGCCACATATAGACAGCAACATCACGTGTGGTGTCAAAGATAATCCCTGGGGCGATAACATGGTCTCACATTTACAAACAACAATCTCATAGGTGTATGTTTTTCTACTGGCGCTAGTTTGATCTGACAAAGCTCACTATACCTCCCGCCAAGATCAAAGCTTCTATGCCAGGAGAAAAAGGAAACATAGCAAGTGAACATAGAATGAAAAAATCCTTCATATGTAGCATAGTGTCCGAGGCAACCTTGCAAATCACATTCTACAAACAATAACAGGTGTTACATTTCCTTATCAGCCCATGTCAAAATAATAATTCATCTCAGTCAGTAATATAGCTACAACATCGTGTTTCATAGTCCAAGACATTGATCAAATGAACTCATAGAAAAAAGTGAGACTAAAAAAAGACATTCTTTGTAGTAAACATCAACAAAATCAGAGAAAATACTTCAAAATACACAAAAAATGTTCCTACTTCACATATTAGGGTATTGATATCTTTTTATTATACATCAACAACATCAGTACATTAGTTGGGTCCGGCATAGCTCACGTCTTCCATCCAGCTGGTATCTGAAAAATAGGGGATGGCGGCAGCTCAGCAGCTGTAGTCGGTTGGTCCTTCATCATCGACTTTCTTGTGATGTCAGGACAGCACATCTTCTGTCTTCTTTCTTCACATAGCACATCTTCTGTCTTCTTTCTTCACATACCGCACCTTGTAGGTCGTTTCTCCACACCTTCTGACTTCTTCTCACTTCCTCCTGGTTTCTATACTATTCCAGACGAGTTTTCTGTCCCATCTGCGTTCTTCCTCTACGTTTAGAGCCTCATTTTCAACGTCTTCTAGATGAATTTTCTGTTCCATCTTCCTTTTTTCTTAGTACATCATCATTTTCATATTCCAGACGAATTTTCTGTTCATCTGCGTTTCTTTATACATCTTCATTTTCATATTCCAGACGAATTTTTCTGCTCATCTGCGTTTCTTTATACATCTTCATTTTCATATTCCAGATGAATTTTTCTGCTCCATCTGTATTTCTTCTCTGCAACATCATCATTTTCAACATATTCCAGACGATTTTCTGTTCATCTGCCGTCGGCCCCCTCCGGCCGGGATGAAGGCCGGTCCACTGCTTGGGCTGTCGTCTCCTTAGATGACTGTAAGGCAGGTTCCGCGGACCAGGGCTCGCCCTCCGTACGTGAGTGTCGGCGAGACCAAAGACCGTCCTGTCTTACACCTTCCACAGTGGTGAATCCCTCCCTGGCTGGGCTCACCAGGGTTCGTTGTGTGGCGATCCATTCCACACTCCTTAACTTCCTAAAGTAGAAAAATATAAAATCTTCTTAATCCTAGACCAAGGGAGGACTTGAAAGAAGTGACGTGGTGTGTGGTGGGTTTCGTGCTGCCTTCATCAAGCTGCATTCATCACGCTGCTTTCATCATGCTGGTTCTTCTCTGCTCGTATGTACTGTGGTTGACGTCCAGCTGGCCATGGGTGGTACTGTGAGTGACATTTGACAGAGAAACAATCCTAAAGGGATGATGGATCAGTTGGAAGTGCATTCGCAAAAAAAAGTTTACTTTATATGTTAGGTCAATGTTTGGCAACTATCATTTCCGTCACGACAATGTTCTCATCAGGCTGGGTCGGGGAGTGAAGCTCTGCGCACTACACTGAATATCATTTATCACTGCGCGTCAAAGAGTACATCACAAATCATAATAGCATAAAAATACACTGAGTGAAGCTCTGCATTCATCGCAATATTACTTTATATTAACCATCATCATCAACACACAGCTTACGGGACAAAAGACGGGGAATTAGTGTGGTCAAGCGAGGCGGGGCGGGTCAGAAGGACGTGAGGTCACACGAGCGGGGTGGGGCGAGGCGGGGCGGGGCGGCACTGGGCGAGGCGAGGCTGGCCAGGCCCAGCCAGGCTGGTGCGTTGCGGGTGAGGTGGGGAGGAGCCGAGGCGTGGTTGATCGGGCCAGGCCGAGGCTTCGCGGGGCGGGGAGGGGCACGGAACGGAGGGGCGGGGCAGGGAGGGATGGGAGGAAGGGTAAGGAGGGTGAGGTAAGGATTAGGACAGGGAGGAGGATGTAGGTTAAAAGACATGTTAAGTTATAACAGTTAGTACAGACACCGCTTTCATCACTGAAACACAATGGCTACATTTAACACTGACCAACAATCAAACTGCACTTGGGCTACTGAGAATGCCACAGATAGCGGGTGACACTGAGAAATTACGTTAAGCACTGAACATATTTCTATTAAAAATTCGCACATACCACCACAAGAGACATTGACTTGAGCTGTAAAGATGACACACTAGGACACTTTTCACGCTACGACGCTACGACACAGGAATTACTTATTACACAATTGTAGACAATACTTAGACTGAATCAAATGAAGGATGAGACGAGCCAGGTGTTATGGCTAACCGAGGGAAGGCGTGAGTTACGTTAAGTTCGGTGCCACCATTGTAATGAGACGAACACAATGAGAGGAAGAATATATATAGGTAGGAAGTATAGAGAGTAGAAATGTAAAGATAGGAAACTTGGTAGCGTGGCCGGGATGTTATTAGCACAGCGTCACTACGCTTATCTTATCTCGTATGTCAATACACATATATCACTTCTTAAAGGGACAACTTGCTAAACACCTCTTGATACAACTATTTATTACTTCACTCAATGACATGGACACATTAATATCACTATTAAATCGGGGTACTAACACATTATGCTTCACGTTACTTGACACTGACTCTCGGACACACCTGAATGAATGCACTTCCCACAGTAGGTAACTCACCCTAGGACGTTCTGACAAGACTCACGTGTACCCTGACGTAGGCCCAGTGAGTGCTGGCTGGGCTGCCTCCTATGGGAGAGTCTGCTTGGCTGGCGATGCCGTGGTCTGGTCGGGAGGTCTCCCTCCCGACCTGGGGAGGGGACGTGCGTGACTCTGCTTAGTGAACCGAGTGACGACCCGAACGGGAGAGAGATGACAGCAACCAGAATGAGAATCAGTCTGACCAGAATCAGAATGATAATGATAATGATAATGCCCGTGGACGGGACTGTAGGGCCTTTATATGGGGTCGGCCCAGCCGGCTTCTGACCTCTAACAATTAACACTGAACTGGTTTGATCTGGTTAGCTGTGTGCAGGTGTGGTCCTGGCCAGGTGTCTTGGCTAGGTGCGGTTGTAGGTCACCCGGGTCACGTCATTAGCGGGCGAGGTCAAGTCCCTTGGGTCGACCTGAGGTGTGTCAACCCGGAATGTGGTGGTACCACGAGGTCTGCAGTGCTCTTGCTGTTATATGCGGCATAATTCTGGGCTGTAAGGTTTGGTCTGACAATCACTCATTACACACTGGAGCTCGGAATAAGGAGTCCGCAATCAGGTTGTCCACCCCCTTTATGTGCCGGACTTGTAGGTTATAGGGTTGGGTGAGGAGAGCCCAGCGGAGGATTCGCTGGTTGGAGGTCTTGTTGGTTTGGATGAAAGTGAGAGGGTTATGGTGGGTGAAGACTAGGGTTGTTTGTGGGCGAGATTGGAGGTAACATTCAAACTTCTTTATTGCCAACACCAGAGCCAGGGCCTCCTTCTCTATGGTCGAGTAGTTGGTCTGATGTTTTTTCAACTTGGCAGAGTAGTATGCCACAGGGTGAAGGACATCAGTGGTTGGGTCAGGTTGTAGGAGCACAGCCCCCACTCCGACACCGCTAGCGTCGATTTGCAGATGGAAGGGCAAGGTGTAGTCAGGTGGGTGGACTACAGGCTTGGAGGTAAGGAAGGCTTTGAGGAAGTGGAAAGACTGGTCGCACCTCTGGTTCCAGATGTAAGGGACCACAAAACTGGTAAGGTCTGTGAGGGGTCCGGCCACGCTGGATAAGTTACTGCAGAACCGGCGGTAGTAGCCGCACATCCCCAGGAAGCGCATGAGTTCCTTCCTCGTCCTTGGAGTGGGGAAGGACAAGATGGCTTTAACGTTTGCGTCCTTGGGTCTCACCATACCATGCCCAACGATATGTCCCAGGTAAGTCACTGAGGCCCGGCCAAAAGCAGATTTAGCCAGGTTTATGGTGAATCCAGTCTCTTGCAGTCTTGCGAACAGTATCTCCAAACGCACCAGATGTTCGTCCCAGCCGTCCGACGCCACCACCAGGTCATCCAGGTAGGCGAACGTCCCATCTAGGTCCTGAATCAGGTAATTGATTGCCCTCTGGAATGTGGCCGGAGCATTAGAAAAGCCAAACGCCATAACCAAATATTGAAAAAGACCAAATGGAGTTATAAATGCTGAGATTATTTTTGCCCTATCCGTGAGTCCCACTTGATAATATCCTTTCATCAAGTCCACCGTTGTAATAAATTTTACACAGCCTATGCTGTTTATTATATCTTCAATCAAAGGTAAAGGGTAGGAATCTGAGACAGTGACCTGGTTCACTTTACGATAATCGGTACAAAAACGAAAACTGCTATCGGGTTTTGGAATGAGAAGGCAAGGTGAAGCCCAGGGGGAGGTACTAGGCTCAGCTAATTTGTGTTTTAACAAAAAATCTACCTCCTTTTTCATAATATCTCATTTTTGTGGATTTTGCCGATATGCTGATTGCCTAATGGGTTGTACATCATCTGAGATTAGCTTAATATCATGTTTAAGTATATTGCAAAACCCTGGGAGGTCTGACGTGACTTTAGGAAATGTTGATAATAACTTAGTGAGATCTTTTGCTTGAGATGGATTCAGAACAGAAAAATACTCATCCAAGTTGTTGAGTATGTGACTGTTAGCAGGGTTTTCTTATGGTAGAGGGAATTCTAAATTCTGCAATAGGTCCATATCATCTGTCTCCGGCTCCGGCCCTGACAAAGCCGTATGCAATACAGGTAGGCTTATAGCCTCTGGGATGTCTTCCTCTGACTGCCTGGAATGGAAAAGTTTCATGAGATTAATGTGAACAAGTTGTGAATCTTTTCTGCGATCAGGAGTTTGGACTATATAGTTGAGGGGAGATAGTTTATTAGCAACTATATAGGGACCAGTAAGCTTGCTTTTAAGGGGAGAGCCTGGAATGGGTAGAAAGAGTAACACTTTGTCACCTGGAGAAAATGATCTTTCAACTAATTTAGGTTGGGACTTCACCATTTTGTCTTGGACTTATTTTAAGTTTGACTGATCAATGGTTCGGACTTCAGTTAATTTGTCCCGTAAAGTGTCAATGTATTGGGAAACTGTTGCGGGCTTAATAGATGGAGTGTCAAACCACTGCTCCTTTACTATTTTAAGGAGTCCCCTATTTTGTCTCGTATATAGTAACTCGAACGGGGAGAAACCCAATGACTCCTGGGGACATTCCCTGATGGCAAAGAGTAACAAGTCTATGCTTTCATCCCATTCCTTTTGATGTTCTATACAGTATTTTTTTAGCATTGATTTGAAAGTTTGATGGAACTGATCCAAGCAACCTTGGGATTGTGGGTGGTAAGCAGAAGATGTACAATGGTCCACACTGAGGTCTTTCATCACCTGTTTGAAAAGATTGCTTGTAAAATTGGTGCCCTAATCGAATTGGATCTCTTTAGGAATGCCCACTGAAGTGAAAAGGTGCAAAAGAGGTTTGATTACATTCTTTGAAGTGATGCTTTTAAGGGGAAAAGCCTCAGGATAACGTGTACTGGTATCCATAACTGTGAGCAGGAATTGATTTCCCTTCTTAGTCGTTGGTAATGGGCCCACACAATCCACAACAATCTTTTCAAATGGTGTAGAAAATACTGGGATGTGCTTAATGGGAGCTGCTGGTATACTTTCATTTGGTTTTCCTACCATTTGACAAATATGATAAGATTTTAGGTACTCTGACACATCCTTCCTAAGTCTAGGCCAGTAATAGTGTTGGAGGAGCTTTTTATATGTTTTCAGGATTCCCAAATGTCCTGCAATACCATCATGGGCAAGGGCAATTAATGCTGGTCTGACTGAGGAGGGAATTACCACTTGATGTATTTCAGAACCACGTGTCTAGATGGGTAAGCTCAGGGGGTCTATAGGCCCTTATCAAAACCTCTTCCTGATAATAAAAATAAGGAAGGGTGTTAAGATCTTTACCCTCAACTGCCGCATGATGAAGTTTATTCAAAGATGGATCAGATTGTTGGGTTTTAATGAGCTTATCCTTACTAATGGTCTTATTGTACAGATCTTCTGTGGGTAGGAAGATATTGGAGGTGGTTTTAGATGAAGAGGGCCCATTTCGCACACTCTGTGACTGGGTGACAGCACAAGATGGGAAAAGGTGAGGAATAGTTTCTTCAAGGTCAGTGGTGGAGTTGACAGGTAAGGGAGAGTCGACTGTCTTTATGTTGGGAACCACTAGATCTCCTACCAAGTCATTACCCAATAATAAATGAATGCCGCTCACAGGCATTGGTAATTTCCTAATGGCTACTTGCACTTCCCCAGTAATCAAGGGGCATTGGAGGTGCACTTTAGCTAAGGGATAGGAAGAATGGGATGAGAGATCTGAAATTAGAACACTCTCATTAGTAAATGCTGTAGATATATCAGGAATGACGTTAAACAGGAGGATAGATTGTGCTGCGCCCGCATCACGTAGTATACGAATAGGGAAAGAACGAGACCCCTCTATGATTGAAATTTTTCCCTCATAGGTGAATGAAGAGAAGAGATCCTGATGGGGCCTTTCCACATTGGTGGTTGCTATTGGTTTGGATTTGGGATCCAGGGAACTACTTTTAGCAATTCTACACTTTGGGTGTTTACAAGTCTGGATCGTATGGCCTGGTTTTTTACAGTAAGAACAATAAAACTTGGTTGCATCAGGGGGGGTAGGTGTGGGGCCTTTCGACCTACCACTCACGTCCCCAAGGTTATCATGAGAGGAGGACCTAACATGCTGGTAAGTACCACGTTCCCTACTGCCCAGTGACTCCACCAGCAAGGCGTACGCATCAGCCACCTCAGCCGCACGCCCTAAATTAACCTCTCCACGCTCCTCCACATGCTTCAAGATGTGAAATGGTATCTTGCTCTTCCACTCCTCCAGGACTACCAAGTTTAACGATCCTGAAATGTGGAGGTCTCTGTAGCCTCTAACCACTTCTTGAAAAACCTAAGCTTTTCTTGAGCAAACTCAACAAAGGTGTGTGAAAATGTTTTGGTTATTTTACGAAACTTCTGCCGATATCTATCTGGCGTGATCGCATAAGAGGTGAGGATATTCTTTTTTACGTTATCATAGTCATCAGTCTGGTCTAAACAGTTATAAACTCTACGAGCCTCACCACATAATTTAGGAACTAACACCGACACCCACTGGTCCTTAGGCCACTCATTCTTCCCGGCTATTTTCTCAAAAGTCCTAAATGACCCGTCCATATCGGATTCATCAAACTCGGGAACAAGGGAAGAAGCATTAGCAGGGTTAAAAGCAGCTAGTCTCTCTTTTAATGCCACTTCTTTTGATTTAAACTCCGATGTTAAGATGACTTCTGTCTCTTTCACCTGTAGTTCTTTCAGTCTAACCTCCTGCTCCAACTTGGCCTGTTCCAACCTTTCCTCATGCTCCAACTTGGCCTGTTCCAACTGGAGTTCTTTCATTTTGATTTGGAACTCGAACCTAGCTCGTTCTATTTCTAAGGCGTCTACTCTTTGTGTTTTTTCTTGAGGGCTAGCCAGACCTGAGGCAACTTCTGAGTGAGGAGGGGTGGTGGATAGTGGTTGAAGTGTATTGGACATGGGCGTTAATTGGTCAACAGCGGATTCTTCTAAAACTTCTTGTTGAACCAACATCTCAATTACCTGATTTTTTAACACTTCCTTAGTCATTTGCTGTGAATATGGGATATTGTAATAGGTGGCTATTCTTTTCCATTCTCTCTTCAGGATATTAACACGTAATTTAGATACGGAAGGATTTTCAATAAAATCCTGGTGATCAAAACCTGAGGTGGTCATTGTTAAGAAAAACTAGATAAATTAACTAATGCTTGCCTTTATGAGTCATGCATTTAGGGTCATAGGTTTTGTCAACAAGTTTCATAAAGTGACAGAATGATGAGTGTGTGGGGAGAAAGTTCCCGGTACATTTCATCTATTTTTGGCAAAGTGTGGCAGGTCCCTAATAATGTCAAGTGCCAGGCCTGTCACTAGGAGGAGGGATATCTGGTCAGGGAGGGAAGAGGTGTTGGAAACAGCTGGAGACCTATAAGAGGAGGTCATAGGGCAAGTGAGGATGTAGTGAGAGAGGGTGTGAGAGTCGGGTTGGCCACAAAGTTTACAAACAGTGCGGCCAGGCTCAGGGTTGCCAATGTACTCCCAAAGATACCTGTACCCTAGGCGCAGTCTCATGTACACAATCTGTTGAGATCGAGTCGGGATTAATACTCTTTGTATGGCAGTTGTCGTCACAGGTTACAGTGTCATAGTGGCGCTACCCCGCTGTTACCGCCACAGTAAGATAAACTAGAAGAGAGAGAGAAAGAGAGGGATAGCCACAGTAAGATAAACTAGACAAGAAAGAGAGAGAGAGGGTGAGAGGAGAGACATAGTGTTGACGACGAATTTCCTGAGGTGTTTAAATATGAAACGGATGTTCTCGCCTCAGACTGCGATTGCTCTCACAGTAGTCTACCGATTCTTGCAGGAGAGACAACTCGTTGGTCAAACCCTAGACTCTAAAATAAAGAACTCTAAATAACTTTAATAAGTATATTTATGTACTGTAATTTGATCATATTATACAAATTGTCTCCTGATGTATCAACAGTTGTAACATGTGAGTTGTATTTATGATGTTAACAGGCTATGTACTGTATATTGATTGTATTATTCATACGATGTGTCCTCAGATAACAGCATTTGTTATATGTGAATTGTTCTTTAACAGGTTTTGACCGAATTATATGGTACGAGTCAACGTTGAGGGTTTATTTTTCCAGCAACAAACCAATAACGCTCCTATGAGCGTTAACACCTGTTGTTTTAGGTGTGTCCAATTTTTGTTGAATACTTTTCGTTGTGCGGCGCGTATGCAAGATTTGAGATGATTCAGAGAGATTGCGAGGGTGGGCTTCAATATCTTCTTCTTGTGTCGCTTCTTTGGCACCCCGATCAACAGTGTCACAGGCAGTTATTCCTGTATGTGACGGGATCCAAATAAACTTGACATAGATGTCATCAGCTTCTGCGCTTCACCGTGCACAGGATGTAAGGGGGTGCCCAATAAACTAGCCCCCTCGGGGGCAATCTAAAAAACTCTAATAATACTAATAATATTAATAATAATAATAATAATAACAATTATTATTCTTAGTAAATGAAATATATAATAAAATGAAAACAAATTTGAAAATAAAATAATAATAATAATAATAATATTATATAGTAATAATAAAGAACCATAAAGAAACACTATAATTAAAAAAAATATCAAAAGTGATAAACAATATATGTATGTTGTGTTGTCAATAGTAAGAAAAACAATTAAGACCTTGAAATTGTGTGTAAATGAGACAGAAAGTCAGATGAACAACCAGGGACTTAGTCAAAATTGTGTCTATTACACAGTGTCTGTCCTCTAAGTTACGTCAAATTATATTATGTAATCCTCATACAGTAAAGACAATTATTTTCTTCATGAAACACCCACGATTAAATGTGGAACATATATTCTTAAAATTTGATGTGAGAATCTCGTGGCAGCCCTGGGTGTAGCTGCGTTGCCAATTCATTGATATAATTTATTCATTCTTTAAGCAAATATACAAATATTTGGAAACTTGTCATGATCTTAAATCACGATGAATAATGTATTATTACATAAAATACTACTTTTGCAGTGTTCAATATTTATCCTGACAGTGATACAGCCGAAAATAAATCCACCAATCACAATCACCTTTACATAGAGCCTTCTTTCCTTCAAGTATTGCCAGGTAAAATTGCGAGAACGAGACGCAGGGTGGGGTCGATAGAACTTTGGCTGACTACATAGTCCCTGGTACACAATTGAACAATAAAAAATAAGATCATAATGGACACGGATTCCCTGAAGATGAGTCTACTATGGTAACAGAATTTGCCTTCACTATGAGTCCTCTGGGAAAAACTGTTGGATATTTATTTCGTTGACCGCAACAGATCGTTCCATTTACATACTCTATGGCTGTTGTAAATGCTGTCTTTCCAGATAATCGGAATAATGTTAAAATTCATGCTGAATATATAAAACAAAATTGGTGATAAGGCTTTTTAAAAAACTACCGGCTTAAATCATTCCTCCCAGTTCTTCCAGATGCCATTGTCCATCGCGATTCACGCCTACTACTAGAATTACAAAATGTCAGCATGCTGTAGAGGTGGATGGTGAAGTCCAAAGTCAAAGGAAAAGGCGGATGTACTCCTGCTTCACCAATTACAACTCTTCTACCCCAAGAGCAATGCTTTATTTGCTCAAAAAGGGTCAAGAAATATTATCAGAAATATGTTCTATTGATGAAGGTGACATCAAGAAGTCGAAATATTGATATAAAGGAGAAAGCTCAACTTATACACGACCATAAAATCCTGTTTCTGCTTGACCTGGATCTCGTACCAAAGGAAGCAAATTATCACAAATCTTGCTATGAAGCATACATCCTCCCAGAGAAAGGCTCCACATCTACACCAACTGGTGTGGAGACTCATTCCAAAAAAGCATTAGTTGCCCATGAAGCTGCGTTCCAGTATTTATGTGACCATGTCGAGAAGCAGATCACCCAAGGATGTAATGTCGAACGAATCACAATGTTACGAGAGAGATATCTTCAGTACCTGCAAAAGCACCATTCACAATTTTACAATCCAGATTATATAACGTAAACTCAAGACAAAGTTAATCAACCATTTTGGTAGCTCTATTCAATCCTGGCAACCAAACTACCGCAGTGAATTGGTGTATTCGTCCAACATTGCACAAGGTAAGGCAGTAGAGGCTGCATTCGAAGCAGCCCTCATTTTGAGGAGAAAAGTGCTAGAACCATGCAAAGACTTTTGAGCTGCTTTGGTCACCACCTACTGGTCACACCTTACGTGACCAAGCTCCTCCAACCCCAACATTTGTTGTACTTTATGCAGTCCCTTCTGTCTAGAGAGAAACAGTTATCAGATCAGAAGCAGAGAGTGGCAACCTCACTGTCATATGACATAATGTATGCAATCACTAATGGACATTGGATGACCTCCAAGCATAGTATGCTTGGTGTGTCTCTGTGGCAAGCAGAAGTTGTCACCCTTCTCAACCGGTTTGGACACTGTGTCTCCAATGCAAAAGTGCTGGAAATAACGACTGCTGTATATCTAACTGTGAAAGAGCATAGAGGTCCTCTTCCCCCATACATATACATACTTAACAATTTGGTGGTCCATTTCTGTTTTGACAAATTCGACCTAACTGAAGAGCCACCATCTGGACGAGACACTAAACATAGTACACATGGGTTGATATTGCAGAAGCTTGCCATAGAAGGCATGGAGGATCTATCTTGGGAGGCATTCAGTATCCCGAAGACCAAAGCAAGATCAGCTGCACGTGAACAGAAAGGCCTACATTCACGTTATGTAAAGAAGAAGCCTGAACTACCAACAATGTGACCTTGGATATAACTGACGACGTGATTGTGGCAGCTCATCAGTCTGATACACTGTAGAATCTACAGTGTAGATAGTGTGTCGTCGAATGTCATGTGTCTCCTTACAAATAGTGCCTGGATGGAAAGGTTGGGTGTTCTGTACTGGAGTCAGAGGCGTGGAGGCTCTTACAACTGTGGAGTATTTGCCACCAATAAACGCGCCAATCACTGAGAACAGTACAATTTATGAAGGCCTCACACAAGCACAAGCCATGACGAAAGCTCTGCACCAAAGTTGGACAATCATTACCTTTGATTAAGCTGCTGCAATGAAAGTCTACAAAATGACATGGCAGTATGGAGAATAAGTTTCAGAAGGTGTTCATCCGACTAGGTGTCTTTCACACTATCTGTGCATACTTTGGTAAAATATTCAAGTACGTGGAAGGCAGCGGGCTCGAACAGATCATCATCCAAGCAATTCTGTGTGCTAGTGGGTCCATCACAAAGGTCCTGGAAGGGAAACATTATAATCGAAGCCTGTTTGTACTGAAGACTTTGCTGGAGGCCCCTTGAGCGACTTTTCATTGAGCAATTTGAGAGTAAAAGGGGCAATGTCCCTGACAGCAGTCTCCATCCTCCTCCAAGCACTGGCCAGTGAACCCACACATTAGAACCTCAAGAATACCCTGACCAATGACGGTGTGAAATCTCTCATGATCAAGACTGATGAATTTAAGGAGATGCGACAGGGCCATCGTGGGCTCACGGAACAGATGGCAGCACCATCGCTTCTTATATGGCATATCCGTGAGAAAACTTTTAATGTTAAATATAGTAATTATATTTTAATTTTAGAAAACAGGAACTAAAGATATGTTATCCATGAAATACATGTTTGTAGGGTGAAATAATTGAATGTATAAATATTTCGATATATGATCCCCTTCAACATTCAACCTTCCCAAAGGAGCAACAGAGTTAAGTGTAATGAGGAAAATAAACGGTATTATTGCGTTTTGAAAAAAATTATTTTATGTTATGCATCATTCATATGTGGTAAGGTTAGGGCCTAACCCTACCTACCATTAAGACGAGGTTGGGTTTAGTTTAGATTAGTAAATTACGTGGTCGATAAATAGTTCCATAACAATTAGCCTGATGGGGAGGCAGCCCCAGTGAGTTAGCTTATTTAGAAGGGTGTAGAATTATGATGTACGCCAGAAGGGGATATTATTAGAGAGCTTGCCCCTAATCACAGATCTTTTTGTGTGTGTTCTTTCATATTCTTGGCCCAAAATAGGAAGAATGGTATTATTGCAGTTTTTCACAACCAGAGAATCGATAATTTTTTTATTTGTGTAACATACTTAAAAGGTTATTATAAGAAACTTTTATTTTATACCATTTTCATTGCAAATGCATAAAAGCGTCGTAAATTAAATAATTTATTTACGTAAACACTTACTGTATAGTGAATAGTATTAAAAAATAGTTTTTAATAAAGTAATGATTTGGGGCCAAACGCTCTATTTTTACTAAGCAATGAAGGTCAAAATCGTTTGATACCCACAAAACACACACCAAAAACTTTCCAAGTTGAAAGAGGTGCGTGGTTGAAAATTCAATTTTACCCAATAAAATAATAATGAAGAACAATCCTTGTAATAGTTTAATTAGATTTCTCTTTAATGACACTTTCCCCTCGTTGCAGATGTGAAAACTGGTTACAGGTTGCACAACTGTGTTTAGATAAACCACTCTCAAAAGTCAACAGGAGTTTTGTTCTATACAGCCAACACTTCACCCCAGATTCCTTCAAACCTCGCAGTTCTCCTCCAAAACTGAAACATTTGAATGCTTACTTCATGTGTTAAGAAATAGTTGTGCTTGTGTTTGTCTGACACTTGTAATAAAATTAAAAATTCGTATACTACTGTTTTTTAACTTAAATTCCATTATGATATATTCCCCCATACATTTTTGGGTGGTTTTGTCGTGCAAGCAAACTATTTTGTCAGTATAAAGGGGACACGAGATTTTCAGTATGTCCTTTGAATAATTGTGAACACAAAGGAGCCATTAGTAATAATGATAATTGAAATGACAACCATATGAAATGTTGCCCCACAAGTACAGTATATACCATGTAAACAAGTCACTTATGGATGAATATGGGAGTGAAGTAACAATATCTAAATGTGCAAATCATTTACATGAGATTGCATTGCATGTATTGATTGTTTTCCAGCATGCCATATAGTATAGTAAATAATGAATTGAAATATTCTAAAAATATTAAGTAGGTAAGTATTAATATTAAATGAAAAGTGTCATACTGAAATCAGTATAGGGGTATATGCGAGGACTAGGATCACGAGTTTTAAAGCAGTTACTCATGAAACGTTTTCTAATTTAGTACCGACCTCTCGAACTAGATGGCGGGTGTTACGATCCCTAGGGAAGATACAGTAGTTACATAAACACAAATTATTTAAGTCTTTCAACTATATCAGTATTTATTATTATATTCTTATTCTCAAATTTTTCCAACAAAGGTCAAGCTAACAGTTCAAAACCTAAACAAGTCAATAAAAATATGAACATATATTAACTTATTCCAACCACCACAAATTGTAATGAGTGATTGTCAGACCAAACCTTACAGCCCAGAATTATGTCACATATAACAGCAAGTACACCACAGACCTCGTGGTACCACCACATTCCGGGTTGACACACCTCAGGTCGACCCAAGGGACTTGACCTCGCCCGTTAATGACGTGAGCCGGTGACCTACAACAGCACCTAGCCAAGACACCTGGCCAGGACCACACCTGCACACACCACCAGATCAAACCAGTTTAGTGTTAATTGTTAGAGGTCAGAAGCCGGCTGGGCCGACCCCATATAAAGGCCCTACAGTCCCGTCCACGGGCATTCGGCATTCGGCATTCGGGATTCCATTACCATTCTGATTATCATTCTGACCCTGGTTGTCATTTGAACATTCTGAGGAGACGCTCATTACTCTGGAGATTCTCAGAGTCAAGCTCACCCTCTCCCCAGGTCGGGAAGGGGACTTCCCGACCAGACCCCAGCTAAGCAGAAGCCTCTCATAGGAGGCAGCCCAGCCAGCACTCACTGGGCCTACGTCAGGGTACACGTGAGTCTTGTCAGAACGTCCTAGGGTGAGTTACCTACTGTGGGAAGTGTATTCATTCAGGTGTGTCAGAGAGTCAGTGTCAAGTAACGTATAGCATAATGTGTTAGTACCCCGATATAATAGTGATATTAATGTGTCCATGTCATTGAGTGAAGTAATAAATAGTTGTATCAAGAGGTGTTTAACAAGTTGTCCCTTTAAGAAGTGATATATGTGTATTGACATACGAGATAAGATAAGCGTAGTGACGCTGTGCAAACAACATCCAGGCCACGCTACCAAGTTTCCTATCTTTACATATCTACTCTCTCTATTCTTACTTATTTATCCTCTTCCTCTTCTTTTGTGAGTTTTGTCTCATTACAATGGTGACAGCGAACTATATACGTTAATCCACGCCTTCCTCGCTTAGTTATTACAATGGTAGCAGCGAACTTAACGTAACTCACGCCTTCCCTCGGTTAGCCATAACACCTGGCTCGTCTCATCCTTCATTTGATTCAGTCTAAGTATTGTCTACAATTGTGTAATAAGTAATTCCTGTGTCGTAGCGTCGTAGCGTGAAAAGTGTCCTAGTGTGTCACCGTTACAGCTCAAGTAAATGTCTCTTGTGGTGGTAGGCGCGAATTTTTACTAGAAATATGTTCAGTGCTTAACGTAATTTCTCAGTGTCACCCGCTATCTGTGGCATTCTCAGTAGCCCAAGTGCAGTTTGATTGTTGGTCAGTGTTAAATGTAGCCATTGTGTTTCAGTGATGAAAGCGGTGTCTGTACTAACTGTTATAACTTAACATGTCTTTTAACCTACATCCTCCTCCCTGTCCTAATCCTTACCTCACCCTCCTTACCCTTCCTCCCATCCCTGCCCCGCCCCGCCCCTCCGTTCCGTGCCCCTCCCCGCCCCGCGAAGCCTCGGCCTGGCCCGATCAACCACGCCTCGGCTCCTCCCCACCTCACCCGCAACGCACCAGCCTGGCTGGGCCTGGCCAGCCTCGCCTCGCCCAGTGCCGCCCCGCCCCGCCTCGCCCCACCCCGCTCGTGTGACCTCACGTCCTTCTGACCTGCCCCGCCTCGCTTGACCACACTGATTCCCCGTCTTTTGTCCCGTGAGCTGTGTGTTGATGATGATGGTTAATATAAAGTAATATTGCGATGAATGCAGAGCTTCACTCAGTGTATTTTTATGCTATTATGATTTGTGATGTACTCTTTGACGCGCAGTGATAAATGATATTCAGTGTAGTGCGCAGAGCTTCACTCCCCGACCCAGCCTGATGAGAACATTGTCGTGACGGAAATGATAGTTGCCAAACATTGACCTAACATATAAAGTAACTCGTTTTTTGCGAATGCACTTCCAACTAATCCATCACCCCTTTAGGATTGTTTCTCTGTCAAATGTCACTCACAGTACCACCCATGTCCAGCCGGACGTCAACCACAGTACATACGAGCAGAGAAGAACCAGCATGATGAAAGCAGCGTGATGAATGCAGCTTGATGAAGGCAGCACGAAACCCACCACACACCACGCCACTTCTTTCAAGTCCTCCCTTGGTCTAGGATTAAGGAGATTTTATATTTTTCTACTTTAGGAATTCAAGGAGTGTGGAATGGATCGCTACACAACGAACCCTGGTGAGCCCAGCCAGGGAGGGATTCACCACTGTGGAAGGTGTAAGACAGGACGGTCTTTGGTCTCGCCGACACTCATGTACGGAGGGCGAGCCCTGGTCCGCGGAACCTGCCTTACAGTCATCTAAGGAGACGACAGCCCAAGCAGTGGACCGGCTTTCATCCCGGCCGGAAGGGGCCGACGGCAGATGAACAGAAAATCGTCTGGAATATGTTGAAAATGATGATGTTGCAGAGAAGAAATACAGATGGAGCAGAAAAATTCATCTGGAATATGACGGAAAACGAAGATGTATAAAGAAACTCAGATGGAGCAGAAAAATTCATCTGGAATATGAAAATGAAGATGTATAGAGGAAGAACGCAGATGGGACAGAAAACTCGTCTGGAATAGTATAGAAACCAGGAGGAAGTGAGAAGAAGTCAGAAGGTGTGGAGAAACGACCTACAAGGTGCGGTATGTGAAAAAGAAGACAGAAGATGTGCTATGTGAAGAAAGAAGACAAGATGTGCTGTCCTGACATCACAAGAAAGTCGATGATGAAGGACCAACTGACTACAGCTGCTGAGCTGCCGCCATCCCCTATTTTTCAGATACCAGCTGGATGGAAGACGTGAGCTATGCCGGACCCAACTAATGTACTGATGTTGTTGATGTATAATAAAAAGATATCAATACCCTAATATGTGAAGTAGGAACATTTTTTGTGTATTTTGAAGTATTTTCTCTGATTTTGTTGATGTTTACTACAAAGAATGTCTTTTTTTAGTCTCACTTTTTTCTATGAGTTCATTTGATCAATGTCTTGGACTATGAAACACGATGTTGTAGCTATATTACTGACTGAGATGAATTATTATTTTGACATGGAAATGTAACACCTGTTATTGTTTGTAGAATGTGATTTGCAAGGTTGCCTCGGACACTATGCTACATATGAAGGATTTGTTCATTCTATGTTCACTTGCTATGTTTCCTTTTTCTCCTGGCATAGAAGCTTTGATCTTGGCGGGAGGTATAGTGAGCTTTGTCAGATCAAACTAGCGCCAGTAGAAAAACATACACCTATGAGATTGTTGTTTGTAAATGTGAGACTATGTTATCGCCCCAGGGATTATCTTTGACACCACACGTGATGTTGCTGTCTATATGTGGCATCAGTCTCTGTGATGAAGCTTTGGTCTTGGCGGGAGGTGTAATGAGTGATTGTCAGACCAAACCTTACAGCCCAGAATTATGTCACATATAACAGCAAGTACACCACAGACCTCGTGGTACCACCACATTCCGGGTTGACACACCTCAGGTCGACCCAAGGGACTTGACCTCGCCCGCTAATGACGTGAGCCGGTGACCTACAACCGCACCTAGCCAAGACACCTGGCCAGGACCACACCTGCACACACCACCAGATCAAACCAGTTTAGTGTTAATTGTTAGAGGTCAGAAGCCGGCTGGGCCGACCCCATATAAAGGCCCTACAGTCCCGTCCACGGGCATTCGGCATTCGGCATTCGGGATTCCATTACCATTCTGATTATCATTCTGACCCTGGTTGTCATTTGAACATTCTGAGGAGACGCTCATTACTCTGGAGATTCTCAGAGTCAAGCTCACCCTCTCCCCAGGTCGGGAAGGGGACTTCCCGACCAGACCCCAGCTAAGCAGAAGCCTCTCATAGGAGGCAGCCCAGCCAGCACTCACTGGGCCTACGTCAGGGTACACGTGAGTCTTGTCAGAACGTCCTAGGGTGAGTTACCTACTGTGGGAAGTGTATTCATTCAGGTGTGTCAGAGAGTCAGTGTCAAGTAACGTATAGCATAATGTGTTAGTACCCCGATATAATAGTGATATTAATGTGTCCATGTCATTGAGTGAAGTAATAAATAGTTGTATCAAGAGGTGTTTAACAAGTTGTCCCTTTAAGAAGTAATATATGTGTATTGATATACGAGATAAGATAAGCGTAGTGACGCTGTGCAAACAACATCCAGGCCACGCTACCAAGTTTCCTATCTTTACATATCTACTCTCTCTATTCTTACTTATTTATCCTCTTCCTCTTCTTTTGTGAGTTTTGTCTCATTACAAATGTACAGTACATTAGATAAAATAAATAATAATTGTAATCAGCAATAAGACGACTAAGGGCTTGAAGATAGCGAAACTCGTTACGATAGACTCGAACAATATATTCGGTCATAACTTGTCAATATAAATTACATATCAATGAATCAAGTCCTTAACACAAGATATAAAGTCTCAACATATTTATTGTAGACACAAATATTGTAGAAAATTATAAGATAAGTAATTGTCATATATGAAATTATTTAATACATCACAATCACACTTACGTGTTACGAGTCTAATGCCACCAGAGGTTTTCAGTTATCCACAATATGTCTGTAAGAGGTAGTCTGACCGGGTAGAATGGGGGCCTTGTAGACACACACAGCCGGTATTATATATGAGCGTCACAGCATAGTATTATATATGAGCGTCACAGCATAGTATTATATATGAGCGTCACAGCATAGTATTATATATGAGCGTCACAGCATAGTATTATATATGAGCGTCACAGCATAGTATTATATATGAGCGTCACAGCATAGTATTATATATGAGCGTCACAGCATAATATTATATATCAGCATAGTATTAAATTTGAGCATCACAACATAGTATTTATATATGAGCATCTCATCAGCAGATTTGTTGTTCTTTAATATGCACTATCAGCGCCAGCTGACGAGTTGTGGCAGTCAATTCTTCACGCCCCTTTAGTGGACAGATTACAGATTTACAGATTGCCCCGGAGGGGGCAAGTTTATTGGGCACCCCCTTACATCCTGTGCAAGGTGAAGCGCAGAAGCGTTTACAGTCCCCAACTGGGAAGCATGCGGAGTTCATGCTTGCCTTTATGACTCCTGCATTAAGGGCGTGGAAGCCTGAAGGGTCATGGGTTTTGTCAGTAAGTTACATAAAGTGACAGAATGATGAGTGTGTGTGGGGGGGGGGGGAAATTAGTGGACGGGAAACTTTAAGCAGTCTACACCAACCAATGGGCGAGCGGTGACCTCTTAGCCGTCTACACCAACCAATAGTTGAGCGGAGACCTTTCAGCCGTTTACACCAACCAATGGGTGAGCAGTGACCTTTAGCCATCTCCACCAACCAATGGGTAAGTGGTGACCTCTTAGCGGTCTACACCAACCTATGGATGAACGGTGACCTTTTAGCCATCTACACCAAACCAATGGTTGAGCGGTGACCTTTTAGCCGTCTATACCAACCAGTGGGTGAGCGGTGACGTTTTAGGACTACACAACGAAGTTCAGGCATCGTTACAAACTAGACAGAGGTCACACTGATTTACTTCACCGATTCCCTAAATTACACGACGAATTTCAGACGTCGTTACTAACTAGCCAGAGGTCACACTAATTCACTTCACCGATTCCTCTATTTGTACGATTATGTTCAGGCGTCGTTACTATCTAGACAGAGGTCAAACTAATTCACTTCACAAATTCCGCTTTGGTATACCTAAATCGCCTGCACCCCTTGCGGGTGAGCGATAGTTAGAAGAGTTGGTATGCCTTAAACGCTTGCACCACTGGCGGGGGGTGGGGGGCGATAGTCAGAAGAGTTGGTTGCCCTGTCACCCACTCGACTTCCTTTCACTTAGGTTCACTGTGGTCTGGTGTGTCTGATCACAACCTACTCCTATACACTTCAGACAAACCATTGGTATGAAACAAGAGACCTTCAGCACTGCACGACGAAGTTCAGGCATCACACTATTCTACGCACACACGAGTGCTACACACACACTTAACGCACAATCCCTTTCTCTGAGATTAACTATTATTATGTAGGCGTCACACCAATTCACAGATAAGCGTCACACTTCACTACACTCGCCTATGAGTGCTGCACGGCACATATCCTTTCTCTGGGATTAACTATTATTATGTAGTCGTCACACTTCATACAGTCATTCATTTCAGCCCATTCACTCACATCACTAACATTCATTATCCTACATGCACTAGCTCCATACTCTTAAGCCTTCAACAAGCTTCAGCATACCTGGTCAACATTTCCCAATGGGTTTTCCAATATGTCTAATCATATGTGTTGCTAAATCTGTGAATGCAACATATATTGTTCCTAGTCCATTAGGCTTTCTGTAACACTTATTACATAATCAGTTAGTGATATCATCCCATATATCTTACCATACACTTGTTCTTACTACCCTTGCCTTTACACAATGGGTCAATAACCACCTTCCTTCAATTATGTGGTAAATACTTCCTTTCTCTTTCACCTTTACCATTTACTATTTTTTAAATGTTTTATCACCATCTCTTTCTCATTTCGGTAACATATATACAGTATATTAGTAACATGCACACATTGTTAACCAGAAACTAATTACTGGTGCAATGAAACCGTGCTTTAGATATCGAGTCTTGAGCCTGGTGTTTTTTAATCTAATTATCTAACAATAAACTTGATCATTTTCATTGGTAGTCTCTGTATTGGAAATGTTAATCTGCATTTTCTGTACCATGATACAGTGCCTTTCACCACAGACTATTTGCTGATCTTCATTAAACATTTAGTAACAGATAAAGCTTTTCCTTACTATGATATTTATGTGATTTACTAAGCTATATCACTTCATTTAAGCAAGATTTCTAATTGGTTTTATTATTTTCATTATCTTCATTATTATTATCTTCGTTATTATTTTCTCTATATTTATTATCATCATCTTCACTAAGTATTATTAACCATCACCATTTTCACTAGGTAATAATATCACTATCCTTTTCATACATACGTCTCTTCCACCAAACAAGCACTCGTGTATCCAATCTGGCTGTCCGGAATTACCACTATTTCTCTCGCGCGCTCGTACGAATGATTTTGGCGCTGGATCACTCTATTTTTGACACAGCAGTCGCTCCTTTCTCTCAAGTGTTGTGTTGACTCGTTGATACGATGTAGAAACAGCAGACGTCACAGGGTCCCTCATATCAGCTGCGTATACCTCTACGTTATGAGTGTAATTGCCAATTAAGACGACTATGGACTTGCAGGATAGTAAAACTCGTTACGATGGACTCTTAACAATATAATTCGGTCATAACCTGTCAATACAAATTACATATCAACGAATCACTTCCTTAACACATGATATAAAAATCTTAACATAATTATTGTAGACACAGCAGTCATAGCACGACACAGTAACAGAACCACATTTAGCTATCAAAGAATCAATTCCTTAACACAGGATATAAAGTCTTAACATGATTATTGTAGACATATTATAGAATGTGAAATTAAAAGACAAGTAATTCTCATATATGTAAATTATTTAATACATCACAATCACACTTACGTGTTAGGAGTCCAATGCCAGCAGTGGTTTTTAGCTGTTCACAGTATGTCTGGAAGAGGTAGTCTGACCGGATAGTCTCAGTGGATAGACCCTCGACATCTGCAGAATTACGGATTCAGCAAATACCAGGGTAGCTCAGGGTAAACACCCTGATAGCTCGCTTCGCTTCACTCCCCTCTCTTATATCTTCACTACCTCATAACTAAAGGTTTCCTATGGGCGGGAACAATAATAACAATACAACAAGATGTTTGGAAGTTGCTGCATAAGGACCGAAGGTCCAACAAGATCACACAAAATCAATATCAAGCAAAACAAATAGTTAAATGCCAACTCCCAAAACGACAGCTGTGCCTAGACTGACTAGAGTGTTCCAGTAAGTCACCGACGTTACTTCTCTAATGCTAAATACTGACATACTATATCCTGATTGACCAAAACAAATTATCTAAATTACCTATTGGCATTAGTTCCACTTATCTAACCTATATACAAACCGAATACAATAAAATATTATACTCAAACAAAATATATTACCTACACAAAGCAATAAACAAAATTAATACTTAAATCATGAATCATTCAGTGTGGACGAGTAACGAGTGAAACTGCTCAATCTAACACACACCACCCTAATCAACTTATTTCATTCTATGAATAGAAACTTATGGCGGACACTCGTAACATCCCCCTCCTTATCCAAAAAGTTTACGAACAAAAGGAGAAAACTTTTATACATCACGGAACAGGGTGTCTGCCAAAAGATTGTCTTTCCCTTTAATATGTTTTACTTCTATATTGAAGGGCTGTAGTGCTAAAGCCCACCTAAGTAACCTTGATTTTTTATTTCTCATCCCCTGTACAAATTGTAAAGGATTATGATCTGTGTACACCACTACTGTATATGGTGAACCGTCATTATACACTGCAATTTTTTCTAATGCCAACAAAAACCCCAAAGCTTCCTTTCCTATCGTGGCATAACCACGCTGATGTGGTTTTAATTTCACACTGTGGAAGCAAACTGGGTGTAGTATACCATTTTCAAGCTGTAGCAATACAACACCCACATCCACATCACAGGCATCAACTTCAATCACAAAAGGCTGTCAAAATTTGGCACTTTTAACACTGGCCTTTATGTTAACAAGTGTTAAAGGGTTTCAAATGCAACCTGACATGGCTTTGTCCACAAATACCTTCTTTTTGGGCTGACTAAGTCTGTCAAAGGAGCCGACACTTGCGCAAAGTTCTTGCAAAACCTTGGGTAAAATCCTGCCATACCGAGGAACCTACGCAGAGCCTTTCGATCTGCAGGAGGCCGAAGTCGCTGTAGAGCCTCTATCTTTGCATTGACTAGAGCCACATTCCCTTGGCCCACCACATGGCCAAGATAGGTGAGGGTTGCATGGCCAAACTCACTTTTAGCCAGGTTGACAGTGAAGTTGTACTCCAAAAGGTGGGCGAAAAGGGCACGAAATCGCTCCATGTGTTCCTCCAGAGTAGATGCTGTCGCTAGCAGGTCATCCAAGTAGGCACAGACACCAGGAAGCTCAGACTTTACCACATTCATTGCCCTCTGGAATGTCAGCTTCACTTGATAGTACCCCTTCATCATGAACTTTGCCTGCCCGATGCTGTCAAGGATGTCGTCTATACGAGGGAACGTATAGGAGTCAGCCCTGGTCACATCATTTACCCGCCTGTAGTCTGTACACATACAGAAGGAGCCATCGGGTTTTGATACCAACATGCATGGTGACGCCCAGTCACTGTCGCTTGGTTCGAGGAGTTCGTGTCGAAGCAAATAGTCCACTTCCTCCCTCAGAATCTTCCTCTCGGCAGGGCTGGTCCTAAAGGGTGCCTGCTTGATAGGGGTCGTCTCTGGTAGAACGGTCACCTGGTGTTCTATGAGATTACAGGCCCGCGGCACGTCCCCAAACAAGTGCTTGTATTCCTGTAACATTCTTGTGACATCTTCAATCTGTAGCTGGGAAAGATGTAAACTTTCGAAGAGGGATTAGCTAAAGTCTGAATTGCATAGCTTAACTGGAACCTCCACAAGGAAATCTTGCTCTTGTTCCTGTGGCTCCTGGGTCTCCATAACACACAGTCGCTTCCCTGGAGTAGTAGAGCTTCAGCCTATTTACATGAACCAATTGCTCTGAATTCCGCTTTCCTGGGGTTGCTATGACATAGTTGAGGGGGCTTTGTTTCTTAACTATTATATGTGGGCCTTCAAATTTTGCTTGCAAGGGATTTTTGTGAGTTGGTATTAATGCTAGTACTGTCACCAGGGTTAACTATACACATTTACACTTCTGGTTATACTGACCCTTCATTTTCAACTGAGCCTGGGACAAGTTTTCTCGAGCAATCTCCCCAACCTTCTTCAGTCTAGCCTTGAATTTATTAACATACACTGAAAGTCGAATTTTTACCTCGTTATTCACCCAACTCTCCTTCAAAACTGTCAATGGACCCCTTACATCATGTACGAAAACCAACTGAGAAGGACTAAAACCAAGAGCATCATGACAACTATCCCTAATGGCGAATAACATTATTGGCACTCCATCCCACTCCTTCTCCCTACAGTATTTGTTTAACATTGATTTGAATGTCTGATGGAGCCGTTTAATGGCTCCCCGAGATTGTGGGTGATAAGCAGTAGAAAGATATTGCTGAATGCCCAACTCATTCATGAGTTACTGGAAAATAGACGACGTTAGATTACTTCCCCTGTCGGATTGTATAATCTTTGGAATACCACATTGGGTGAAAAAGTGAAAAGAGCCTTTACCACAGTTTTAGCAGAGATTCGTCTAAGTGGTATAGCCTCTGAATATCTAGTCGTTGCACACACATGATAGTTAACAGGAACTGGTTGCCACGCCGACTTATTGGGTGAGGACTAACACAGTAGGGTGTGTCATACGGAGGCGAATTTTTTTTTTTGAGTTTGAAAAATTGGCCCATGGTATTAATGATGTAGTTCTATGTGCAGAATCATGTGATATCTTCGGATTTGAAAAGTTTTCATTTTTTGCTAGGTAAATTTTAACTTGAAATCTTATGAAAATTCAGTATTCCCACCCTTTTACCAACACCACTAAATAGCTTATTTAAAGTAATGTAAATGTATCAGGTTAATTTATTAGGATGAAAATGATCCAGAATAGTGAAACGAATGATCTTGACACATTTATTAAATTTAATATTCCTTTAGAAAACAAAATCATCAAATACAAAAACCGGTTTTATTACTACGACCCGGTGTTGCTGCACACCATAGAGAACATGTCTTTCTTGCTTCTGTTTCTACTCATCACCTCCCTGCTGACCACCTGAGCTCGGATGTAGCCTTCCCTCCTCTCCTGGCTGTACACGTGACTGCTGGCCTCGCTCACTTGCTGTACACAACGCTCTATACTCTGGGTGTGCGAGGGCCAGGCAGGGACATGCATGGGGTTGTCCAGGAAAGCTCTGACTTGAACATTGGTGAGGCTGCAGGTAAGGGGGCTCACTGCCAGCCTGGATGTTATCCAGATCTATGAGATCAGTGAGGGTCTTGGCACCTAGATTGACTTCAGGAGTCTTCCTGACCCTGAAGGAATCGTCACCAACTGATTCGTCATGCCCAGATCCTCTCATAAGTCTCATATCCAAGATCTTTTGACTGCCACTCTTCTCTCTCCTCATCCTTACTGCAGAGCACTGTCTGCAGAACTGCCTCAGGATGAGCATACCAGGAAGATCTCTCACAGTCTGCTCCACAATCTGAACAACCTTCTTGGCTGACTCCTCAGGAGCTCAAGCTGGAAGAGAACATGCCTCGGACCTTCGGAGAACGATGACTTGACCTTGGTGTTGAACAATTTGGCAAGTAGACACTCACGATGAATTGGACAATAAGTCTAAGGTTGTGAAGCTGGTTCCCTTTCAGTTTATGATGAGCGACCCAAATTCTGCAGAACCTGAGAGCCGTTGTGAGCCACCTAGAATGTGAGACTGGACCTATCTGCAGGTAAGCAAGTCTATCAGGCATGACCCCAGTTTTGATGGCACTGCAAATCATGTAACCATAGTACTGGTCAGTACTCAGGTCGTCAATGACAGTATGTGCAAGCTCAACGAGTGGAGGGCCAACTGTGATTTTTTCAAAGCTCGGATTTATTTCTAACTCAGTGGCAGAGTCCAGCATCTTGCCAAGAGGACCAGACCATCTGTTGTTTGAAAGAGTCTTGCCATCCAGCTCCTGGATCAGATGTCTGAGTGGCAACTCGTTGATGTAGGTCACAAACAATCCAGACCAGCTTCCTCCCAATCTTCCGCTCTATCCACTGTATGACCCCCCCTTGCCACCCTGTGTTCGTGTTGGTGCTGTCCCCTCCAATGGCCTGCAGGGTCTGGTCTACGTTCTTCTCTCTGAGCCAGTTCACAATGTTATCTGCCACTATCTCAGCTGGTTTCCTGATGTCATCTTTCTCTGGAGTGAAATGCCACAAATACTTCCCTCCTGGTTCACTGCAGCAGGAGTAGTGTTCCTCCTTCACCATGGCAGGGAACAACTTGTCAGAATCTCCAACTTTCATGAACACTTTAGTGTCATCCCTTCTCCCATCAAAGAACAAACAATTGATTCCATTTTCTCTTATCCCCTTATCAAACTCCTCTTCTAGGTTACTGACAAGTTTCTCCTGAGCTCTCCTTACTTTGTTTTGATCTATCACCAGGTGTCCTCATCAGGTGTTATCAAACCACCGTCAATCCAGGCAGCTGTTGCTATCTCTGCAGTTTCTCTGAGACCAGTGTGGTGTCGCATGCTGGCCAGAGCTATGCTCGGGATATCTTTCCTATTTCGAATCTTATGCCTGGAAGGTTTGGGATCATTATTTTCTGGGTTAGGGACAAAGTCACCATTCTCCTGGTCAGCACTCGGATCAGCCATGGGGAAGTCATTAAACTCTGAATCAGCTTGACTCCAATCATCGGCCTTTTTTACCTCACCCTGGGCCTTCTCAGTCTCTTTTCCTCGGCAACTCTTCTCCTCTTCTGTCTCTCTGTGGCAGCCTCCTGTCTCTTGGACTCCGGAATATCTTGGCTGAGAAATCGCCCAGAGAGCCCCTGCCAGTCTTCTCTCTCTGTGCTTTGACAAATGCCAGTTCGATCACAGGAATCTTTAGTTCACGCTTGCAAATACAGGAGATGTGGGCCTCGGATTTACAGTCACGATCGCATCCAAACTCAGGACAGAGAACAATTGGGCACTTGCAAGTAATTATGTCAAATAACTGGTCCAGTTGCTTGGCAAAGCTGTCCTTAACTGCAAGTTTTCCTCTCCCAAGAGAGATATCTCTTACCTTTTCCCAACTGGCTAGCAGTCTCTCACTAATCTTCTTCTGACTTGTTATGACTGGAGGCTTGAACTGAGCGTTAGCCAGAGTGTACTGTGCCAAGACAGCTTTGGTCATATCACTGGCAATGTCTTTGTTTGTGTAAGTTCTTTGGTTCTTTTCACTGATTTGCCTGATTAAAACACCGTATCTCAAAGCATCTCTCAATGTAGGCAACTCCGACTAGGGAGCTCTCTCCCAGACCCAAGATAGTGACTGAGATGGCTGGATTTTTGGTTCCTCGTCCTGACACAAGCAGCCATCGCAAATATTATCAACTTATAAATGCATCAGAATCTGAAACAGAAAAAAATATTGTTAGTTGGGTTGTTAAAGAATGAAGTCAGAAAGCATTGTTCACTATTTGATTGTAATGCACTAATGCAGCTGTACGTTAGATTTTCGATAAATTTCACGCTAAAATTTACCTAGCAAAAGGTTGCAAAATATTGCAACTGAAATTATTTTCTGTTTATATACACTAAAATCTACCAAAAAAGTGATGGGCCATTAGTTTTAGCTGATCTTCCCTCCTATGACACACCCTACTAACACAGTCTATTATTACCTTACTGAAGGGAAGTCTATGGCTGGAATACGCTGTAAAGGGGCTGGTTTGATCGGCTGATTAAGTTTACCTGTCATCTGGCATTCGTGACAACTCTTGCAGTACTTTGCCACATCTCTCTTCAAGCCAGACATTTGCCTTACTTGAGGCAGATGCCTTTACATCTTCAGACTTATCTTGCTTACCACCCTTGTTCCTAATTACATGACTTTGAAACCTAAAATTCCTTGGAGTCACCGCATAACTGTCTGCCAGAGCTGCTGCTGCTCTTTGCACTGCTGTAACCTTTCTCTCTTCCAAATATAATCGAATGTATCGTGGGAGGGCTCTCTTTAATTGCTCAAAGATGATCAACTCAATCAACTCTTCATAGGAGCTTACCCTACTACATTTTATCCATCTTCCAAACATCTTACAAAGACTGTACATAAATTCAATATATGACGGACTCAAGTTTCCTTTCATTCCTAAATTTCACTCTGTAGTTTTCCGGAATAAACTCATAAACCTTCAAAATAGCCTCTTTTAACCTCTTCAAAAGTTTCACATTTTTCAACCGATAAAGACAAAAAGACTGATCTAGCTGCACCTTTGAACACAGTTTGAATCATTGCCACCCAGGAAGTTTCAGGCTAGTTGAATGATTTAGCTAACTTCTCTAACTGCAGGAAAAATTCTTCTGGGTCATCCTTGTCAAACGGAGGTACTAGTCGCAAATGTTTCGTGATGTCAAACACAGACTGATCACAGTCCTGGACACTGTAATTGTTGCTAGGCCTTGCTACTCCTACTCTACTTTGCACCTCAAGGGTTTTTCGCTTTTCCTCCTCTATGGCTAACTCATGTGCTTTCTTTTCCTTATATGACCTTAACTCATGCTTACGCCTTTTCTCCTCCATGGCTAACTCATGTTGCATCTCATTCCCAGTGTCCACACTAGTTCCTGTGTCAACTACAAGCAACTGAAGGGCTTCTTCCGAAATAATTTCTTCTCGCACCAACTCTCTAAACAGAGCATTTTGTATTGTTGACTTACGCTGACCCTTTTAAACGTTAATTTCATAATAGCTAGCAATGCTAATCCAGTCTGTTTTACGTAATTGGTCGGGGCAAAGAGTCTCTAGTGAGGGATCATTAACGAATCTTTCCAGGGAAAACATGATGACTGATCAAATCAAATGACACGTACGTCACTAGGTTATATACAAAATCACAGTACCAAATCAACAGAACACTAAAGTAATATTAGTCACAGTCATAACACATTAAATAGCAATGTCATATAATGATGGTGTTTGTTTCCAACCTGTAACTTGACACAATACCCTTAGGCTCCCTGGTCAGGCACCTATTATTTATGTTACAGCCCAAGGGAGATCGTTACATAAACACAAATTACTTAAGCTTTTCAACTATATCAGTATTATCATATTCTTAATCCTATGTTATCCCAACAAAGGTCAAGTTAACAGATCAAAACACGTCAATAAATACATAAACATTTATTAACTTATTCCCACTACCAATGTACAAAAATAAAATAAATAACAATACAACAAGATGTTAGGAAGTGGCTGCAGAAGGACTAAAGGTCCAACAAGATCACACATTATCAATACCAAACAAAACAGAACACAATTCTCAAATGCCAACTCATAAATCACCAGAGAGAGGGTATACTACTTAACTTAAGACAGCTGTGCCTAGACTGACTAGAGTGTACCAGTAGGTCACCCACGTCATCTCTCTACCGCCAAATACTGACGTACTATATCCTGATTGACCAAAACATAAACTTTATCTAAATTACTTATTGACATTAGTTCCATTTATCTAACCTGTATACAAACCTAATACAATAAAAAATAATATATTAACTACATAAAGTAATACTTAAATCATGATTAATTCAGTGTGGAAGAGTAATAATCGAAACTGCTCGAGCTAATCATACACCAGCCGAACCAACGTATCTCATACTAATATCAGAAACTTATGGCGGACACTCGTAACCATCACTTCCTGAACGCTGGCCGTGCTGGTCGCTCTCCTACACTTCCCTGGCTGGACAAGTACTGTCATGGCTGACGGAAGAGCTTCAACGAGCAGGTCGCTTACTAAAATGACTGAATCGAATGGT
>NW_024746541.1:3955592-4008649 GCF_018991925.1 Homarus americanus | reverse complement strand
TTTCTTAGCTGATTCTTTATATATTTTTGCTGATTCAAAAATATGGTATTCATTTTTTGCCCAATCAAGTCAAGATTTTTATGCTATAGAATAGGAAAATCAGAATTCTTAAATATGATGTCCAAAATTTACATGAAATATGTCATAAGAAATGTAACCTGACACATAGGACCAAAATATGTATACATAGATGCCTGATTGAACGGCCTGTAGCTGTCATTTAAGACTGCCAACAGTAGTCAACGAGCATGTTGATATCCCATGACCACTGGTACATCCTCCACATGGACCATCTTGATGGAAGCGCATTCTCTTGTCACTCACTCACATCACCACAGTTCTTTCTGGAAAGTAGTCAAGTGGGAATGAGGAAGTGCATCTTGATGATGGACGTCGTGCCAGAACTTTGTAGCTCAAAGTGGGTCCTCAACTTAACTTTGATCCTGCTCTGGACACCAGCAGTTTGCCGAAATTGGAGACAATAGACTTAAAAGGCATACCGGGCTTTCTTCTCATTTTGCATCCGTACTTGCAAATCAAACTTGGGATCTTTGAAAAGCTTTCTCTGATCTGAGACATCAAGAAATTCCTGCATTCAGCTTTGCTTTTCCACCTGACTTTTGGAGAAAATTTTTCTTTCAGAAAATTGACCTGGCCTTTTGTCCAGTCCTTTACAAGTTTTGAACAGACCGAGCTTGATATGCAGTAGCCTGGAAAATGTTCTCTTGGATTCACCCAGGCATGGGCAACAACATTGTGAACCTGGGTAAGTCCAGCTTCTTGCCAGGCCAGTCATGCATGAGTGATGCTACTTGTCACTCAAAGACTATCCAAACAGAAGGAACCATACAGAAGCGTTATGACACCTTGTGACTGCTTTATGGATTTTAACCTGTGGAAAAAAAGCAAGATTAAAAATATGTTCAGATAGTTTTATTATTAAAAAATATTAACACTTTCATATTTCATGACAGTATGTCGGCAGACAATATACCTATTAGAAAAACTATCAACAAATATCAATTTTAGCTTAACTATTTTTAGTGTATTAAAATCACCTTCAAGTCTCTAGATCTTCCAATTGTAGTCTTTATACTTTAGGCAGTTAACAGATACTCCATATTTGTTGTAGTTCTCATCCATCTGCACTAGATCTGCTTGAACCAGGCGTACCTGGTTTCCGCCCCAGACAACAGCACAACTTTCAGAAAACTTCTTTTGATGAGTGTGAAGAGCCACCCTCATTATATTATGACTTCCTGTACAATGAATCACTGATATTGTTGCAATGCAATGAAGTTTCATGTCAAAACTGAAGAACTTGCGAAATTCCTTGTCACGGTTCACGGTACCAGGCAATGTTGTTCCTGGTTCTTCACGAACATTATATTATAAGCCATTAATCCTGGTAATTGAGCTGACTCCTTAGACAAGCCCCAGTCTTGTTAATCAACTTCAACTCAACAAGCTTGACTGAAGGTACCTGGGCTCTTTTGCAAGCTGTAGACAAGTATGTACTAAGCATCCGTCTCTTCTGCTGTCTTCATCGATATCATGATCGTCATCAGTATCTGTCTCCTATGATTTTTCTGGTGGAGTTAGGTCGTTGTTCCTGGTCAGGAGCTGGTTTTTGATAAGCTGAAGTGCATCTGGATCCTGCCGCGATGTTTTGTTCTTCCTGTTTATACCTGAAATGTTGAACGAAGATTTAGTATCAAGATAGCACTAACATATTAACTTACGAATATGTTTAGAATGCATGAACATACTGCATTTGATATAATGGCTCTTCAGTGATGTATTAAGTGCCGGCTCACCCTGAAGGTTTATCTGCTGCAGAAAGTAACAATCCGTGGTATGATCTCTGCCTTCCTCCATACCATAGGAATACAAAATAGTAGACGTTGAATCTTCTTACCATAGGAATGCCAAATGGTAGACGTTGAATCTTCTTGTTGCTCCAGCGCCGCAGATTTTCAACACATGTTTTGCAGCACATGTGAGGGGCAAAAGCTTTATCTTCGTCTCCAAGTTTCATTCCAAAGTATGCATGATATAAGTTTTTCACTAGGGGAGTTATGGTGCACTGTCGGTCTGTCCTTGTTACACAACAGCACACATAGCAAAACCTGTTCTGGTCGTTCTTGCACTTCCGATTCATGATTAAATGTACAACTCTGTAAGAAGAAAAAACAGGTGTGTATATGATTAGAAATATGCGTGTGTGTGTGTGTAAGAGAGAGAAAGAGAGAGAGAGAGTGAGAGACGCACACACTCCCACTTTCTTGAAGTCTCGAGAGACACTGACTGAGGGTCTAGACTTTAGAGGCACATCGGGGTGGTTGCTAGTACATGCCATGTACCACCAGATGAAAAAGAAATTTAATTGTGAAAAAATATATGTAAAAAAACACGGACAAATACTCTTTTCCTTTGCGTCACGGCGGACATTTAAATGGCCGGCGAGCACGTGGGTGTATTTAAATGCATCGTAAGGGCATTAAAACTGACCGAAATCGTTTCTGTGAGGCTTGCCAATGTCTCGGATGATTTTTTTAATGAACGAATATGAGGACCCCATTTTGAGCGAAAAATGCCAATATTTTACCTGAATCTCCGCTTAAAATGCTATAGCACAAAATTCTGACCTGATTGAGCAAAATGGATAACATTTTTGAGATCAGCATGCAAAATACACCCAGAAAAGTTTAATAATACACAAACCTCAAAAACTATGCAGGGCAGTGTAATCGAACCATCACACCAGCGTCGAGAGACATGGGAGACCTGGAAGACACTTTCAGAAGAAAGATATAGAACGAGTATTCAACACAACAGCGGCTTCGCACATGGGAGGAGTCTAGGAACGGCAAATCCGAACAGTCAAAGGTTCTCAGAGCAATTGTGGGGACCCAAGTCCTGGATGAATATCGACTGCAGAGGCTATTTTGTGAAGTGGAAGCGATCTTAAATAGTCGACCCATCACACCTGCCTCGAGCGACGTGAGAAACCTGGAAGCGCTTGCACCAGCCCACGTCCTCCACTGTGGCCCACACGCTGATCTATCACTGGGAGGATGTCATCTGAAGGACTCGTATCAACGACGGTGGCGGCACGTGCAGTTCTTAGCAGACCGCATCTGGAAACGCTGGGTGAGGGAGTACCTTTAACTACTCAGCAAAAGACAGAGGTACAGTCAGCCAAAGATGCACCGACCCCACCCTGGGTCTCGTGCTCGTAATTTTACCTGGCAATACTTGAAGGAAGGAAGGCTGTATCTAAAGGTGATTGTGATTGGTGGATTTATTTTCGGCCGTATCTCTGTCAGGATAAATATTAAGCAATTCAAAAGTAGCATTTTTACAATAATAATCTATTCATCGTTATTTAAGATCATGACAAGTTTTCAAATATTCGTTTATTTGCTTAAATAATAAAGAAATAATATCGATGAATTGGCAACGCAACTACAGGGCTGCCACGAGATTCTCCCATCGAATTTCAAGAATATACAGTATGTTCCACGTTTAATCTTGAGTGTTTCATGAAAGAATTAATTGTCTTTACAATGTGAGCATAACATAATATAATTTTGACGTAAGTTAGAGAGCAGGCACTGTAATAGACTCAACTGACACAATAATGGCATGTGGTATCCTGCACCAGCGCCGCACGGAGTGTGGAGAAGGGAAAACACTGAAGTGGTCATTTTGGTGTTCTACTAACTGCATTTGATGGTATTATTATTAATAACTCTGTGAGAGAGAGAGAGAGAGTTTGTTCCTCACTTTTTTTTATTTATTTTCTAATTATATTGCAACTGGCTTCATTGTCATTGCATTATTTAAACTTAAGGTTTTAATATACTTCTTTCTTTCGAGGATTAAAATACTGTATAGACAGGAGTATTATTTACAGTATAATGTTTAATAACGGGTCCATCCACCCTCCTTATCAATTACAGCTTGCATCCTCCGCTGCATAGAAGATTCGTTGTTTGTAACAAGCTCAGGTTTGTTTCTAAAAATATCCCACTGTCTTGTCACGTGGTCGACCAGCTGGTTCGGCGTCCTCTCAAACTCAGGCTCCTAAGAATTGACTACGTGCCCAGATATTTTCAATGGAATTCATGTCGCATCCCTTGCAGGGCAATTCCAAGAGCCTGAGGTGTTGCTGCCCGTCCAACACTGACGCACTGCTCTGGCCGTGTGGATGGGGCATCTATCATGAATAAAAGTAATTGGCCCAGCAAGGAATGGGAAATTGCGTTCCTGAATTGAAGGGAGGAACTGATTCCGCACGATGTCTAGGTATTTATTTGCCGTAAACCTCCCCTGAATTTGGAAAACATCTCCCATACCGTGCAGGGATATGTAGACCCACACGTTCAGCGTCACATGCAGGAAGGGAAAATACGATACAAATATAAATATATTCGTCTAATTAAGCTATTACATCTTATATTAAGTTTGTAGTATAATACTTGAAATTTTTTTTTAATGTTATGCGATAATCTTAAAGACTTTTATTTGAAAATGTATAATGAGCTGTTCCATGTTTTACGGCTATATCGACAAATACGGTCTAAATCTTATTTTAATCATTTTGGACTTGTTAATATGTTAAGCTTACTTACCTCGTGCAATTTGACTGCCGCAATAAAATTATACCGTGGTTAGTACTGGTAAAAATCTTCTCATCCGTGAAGACTACTCGCAACCCAAACTCCAGGTCCTCCCCCACATATTGCTGGGCAAACTGGAGGCGACCAGTGCGGTGTTGTTCAGTTAGCCGTTACTTTATGGCTGGGACTCTGTGTTGTATGCCCGCCACATGCAAACGAGACATGACAGTCTGTGCACAGACGTCTAAGTGTAACGCCTCTCTGATGGCGACAGCGTTGGAGAACGGGTTGTTTTGGATTGCTACTATTATGGCGGCATCCTCATCCCTAGTAGTCAGTCGGGGGCGTGGTCTTCTTTCTGAAAATAGACACAATAATTTTTTGGGATCTCCTGTGTCATAACCTGATATGCCATTAACGCTATGGCATACACTCATAACCTTTAACAAAAACCACATTATTGACATTATAATATTTGCATTATTATATCATTTATATAAAAATATATATATTAGATATTGTTTATATCCCGGTTCAATCTGAAATTTTCATACATACCCAAATCAGTTAAAATACCTGTTTCGGCATATCTCCTGATCCACCTCTTCACAGTTGAAGTCGAAACAGCAAGTCGGTCTGCGATGGCACACGCCGTAAGGCCTTCTTCTCGTAGGGTGATTATTTGGCCGCGAGTAGTTAAGAGCTGTTGCGTCGTGTTCATGGTGACAGAAGTCATACCTACTGTTTATCCCGTATTCACAACACTTCGGTCAAGCTCTTATTGGTTGATTAGACCATGCCAAGTGACATGTGATTGGTGGGCGTAATACCTGATGTTGATGTCATAAATAAGATGGGTAACTATTGAAAATGTTGTTACCTAACGATGAGTACATAGTCTTTTGCCGAACAATTGTCGATTTATAGTTCGACAAAGGGGAACCAGATATTGAACTCCATACATCAGCTGCCACTTGAATACTTAATTTTACCAACAGCACACATTTCACATATAATTCGTGTTATAATTGCCATAATTACGAACATAATTTATTTACACACACACACACACACACTGACTGACTGAGAACTATAATATACGAAGATACAATGCTCACATTGCAAAGACAATTAATTCTTTCATGAAACACTCACGATTAAACGTGGAACATACTGTATATTCTTGAAATTTGACGTGAGAATCTCGTGGCAGCCCTGGTTGTAGTTGCATTGCCAATTCATTGATATAATTTCTTCATTATTTAAGCAAATATACGAATATTTGGAAACTTGTCATGATCTTAAATAACGATGAATAGTTTATTATTGTAAAAATGCTACTTTTGCATTGTTTAATATTGATCCTGACAGAGATACAGCCGAAAATAAATCCACCAATCACAATCCCCATTACATACAGCCTTCCTTCCTTCCTTCACGTATTGCCAGGTAAAATTGCGAGCACGAGACCCAAAGTGGAGTCGGTGCATCTTTGGCTGACTGTACCTGTAACTAATTATACATCCTAACATGATTTATTTTGTATTGCTCTTTTCAGAGTGAAATATTAGCGAGTATAAGCTTCAATATGATATCCTCATGTTCCTTACGGCTTTGGCTTTTACCCACAAAATCCCATGACACTGCCCATTTTCTTCATTCATTCACATTGTGTTGTTCCCATTCGACATGTGCACCGTGAAACGTCAACAAAGGCTGTGAGTGAGCTCTCCCTACAATTCCCAATTCTGATAAATTTAGTGAGACGACTACCTTCAGTCTGTTTAGATAACTACAGTGGAGCCCAGTTGTAAGCACCGTGTCGCTTGTGAAATTTATAGTTGCTGGACTTAGACAATATTTTAGATAAAATATCTGGACTTTCTGCCTGGACCCTCTGGTCGGTTATTTTCGCATCTGCGCATGCGCAGTGCGAAGAGCGTGACGTTGTATGACGTCGTTACCTCTCCATCTCGCCTGTGACCGAACACAAGCATTGCACAATGCCTGGGGAGAGTGGTGGGCAGAAACCTATGAAGGCTTTGGCTAAAGTAGAAAAGATTGCCCTACTAAACAACTTAGAAGACGACCTGACGCTTTCAAGTAGCGAATCAGAAGCAGACGATCTGCGGCCAACAACAATAGAAGTGATAGACAATTTTCAAGATGTGATTAGTGAGAAAGAAAAGAGGAGTCGGCGAGAGTCGGCGAAGAAAAGTGAAGGAAGTGACAGTGATGAGGTCATGAATGTTAGGAAGAAAAGGACGACACACACACACACACACACACACAGAAGGAAGCGGAAAGAATTCAATTGAGAATATAACACAGCAGGTCTTGACTGAATCCAACACCCTTCAAGAGTCAGACCACAGTGATTATGACAGTGACGGTAATGTTTCTATGGGAAACACTAGCCACAGTGGAAACAGCAATGCCATGGACCCTATCACCCTGCCCTCTGCCAAACAAACAAGTAAGCTGAATCTCCACTTTCCCAAGGATTCATAAAAATCCGTCGAGGATCGGTTTAATTGGATGATGAAGTACTGTAGACAGCACGGTCCCAACATTCAATTCCAACAAGGTAAGAACCGGAACTTTATCAAGTGTCAGACTCCTGAAGTCTATGAAACCCTTAGTACTGTTGGCTTTGACGGGGTTGTTCTAGTGGACCCCCCCCCAGCAGACGCTGATGAATGTTGCCACATCCTAGTGAAATGATTCCCCCTATACGCTGACATCGAAGATGCGCGTGACTTTAATTCTAATATACTCAGTATACGTCGACATTACCGGGGAAACACTCCACAAGCTGCTATTGTTGTCAAGTGGAAGGGAAGGGTATGTCCAACCACTGTGGAAGCCCATCCAATCCTTCCACCGTCTCTACTCTGACGCTATCAAGCCTCGTGCTCCCACCCGTGCCCCCCAACAACCCCGTCGCTACTCTGACACTGTCAAGCCTTGTGCCCCAACCAGTGCCCCCCCCCACCCACAACCCCGTCGCTACTCTGACACTGTCAAGCCTTGTGCCGCCACCAGTGCCCCCCCCACAACCCAGTCTCTTTATCTCATTCGGGGTCAATAATAAAGTAACTCAAGGGTTGTTAATCCGGATATTTATATTAATGCCGTAATACGCCCTTCCTGTTTACTCAAGGGTTGTTAATCCGGATCTTTATATTAATGCCGTAATACACCCTTCCTGTTTCAAGTATCTAAGGGTTGTTAATCCGGATCCTTATATTAATGCCGTAATACACCCTTCCTGTTTACTCAGGGTTGTTAATCCGGATCTTTATATAAAATGCCGTAATACGCCCTACCTGTTCCAAGTATCTAAGGGTTGTTAATCCGGATCTTTATATTAATGCCGAAATACGCCCTTCCTGTTTCAAGTATCTAAGGGTTGTTAATCCGGATCTTTATATAAATGCCGTAATACGCCCTTCTTCTTTCAAGTCTCTTATCCTAATTTAAGGATCTTATCAGAAGAACAATATTCATAAGTGTAATTTCCCTAGGTATAACTTGGGTAGTTTCCGGGACTTTCTGGTTATCCACTGCCGTGATATTTTCTAGGGTAATCCACTTATCTTATCTTTTGACCATTAATTAATATATCTAGGTTTTCTTAACAAATGGCGACCGTGACAGGACCCAACATTAAGTGCCATATTCCTTCCTCCCTTGTAATTCCTTGTTAATTATTCCTCCCAGTCACTTCTGTTCACAATTGCTTTACGGTGGTTTAAAGTTCCTTCATATGTGTGTGCATATATTGGTATTATCGTACAGTAAGAGTGACAGACGTAGGATATTAGGTTCCAAGTGTCATAAGGCTTACCTGTTATTACACGTGGCAGTCGTGTAGTAAGTCTTATCGAGTGTAGGGAAGAATCCGGATCTGTTTAATGCCGTACCCTCACTCCAGAGTAGGCTGTTCCATAGTCACTAGTTTAGGGTGAAGTGATATCTTGGGACGCCCCTCTCTACCAGGACCCCATAATTATAAAGCCTCAATTATTGTTCTTCTCATTATCTCATTCGGGGTCAATAATAAAGTAACTCAAGGGTTGTTAATCCGGATCTTTATATTAATGCCGTAATACGCCCTTCCTCTTTCAAGTCTCTTATCCTTATTTAAGGATCTTATCAGAAGAACAATATTCATAAGTGTAATTTCCCTAGGTATAACTTGGTAGTCCTGGAGGAGTGGAAGAGCAAGATACCATTTCACATCTTGAAGCATGTGGAGGAGCGTGGAGAGGTTAATTTAGGACGTGCGGCTGAGCTGGCTGATGCATACGCCTTGCTGGTGGAGTCACTGTGCCGTAGGGAACGTGGTACTTTCCGGCATGTTAGGTCCTCCTCTGATGATAACCTTGGGGACGTGAGTGGTAGGTCGAAAGGTCCCACACCTACCCCCCTGATGCAACCAAGTTTTATTGTTCTTACTGTAAAAAACCAGGCCATACGATCCAGTCTTGTAAACACCCAAAGTGTCGAACTGCTAAAAGTAGTTCCCTGGATCCCAAATCCAAACCAATAGCAACCACCAATGTGGAAAGGCCCCATCAGGATCTCTTCTCTTCATTCACCTATGAGGGAAAAATTTCAATCATAGAGGGGTCTCGTTCTTTCCCTATTCGTATACTACGTGATACGGGCGCAGCACAATCTATCCTCCTGTTTAACGTCATTCCTGATATATCTACCGCATTTACTAATGAGTGTTCTAATTTCAGATCTCTCATCCCATTCTTCCTATCCCTTAGCTAAAGTGCACCTCCAATGTCCCTTGATTACTGGGGAAGTGCAAGTAGCCATTAGGAAAGATCCAATGCCTGTGAGCGGCATTCATTTATTATTGGGTAATGACTTGGTAGGAGATCTAGTGGTTCCCAACATAAAGACAGTCGACTCTCCCTTACCTGTCAACTCCACCACTGACCTTGAAGAAACTATTCCTCACCTTTTCCCATCTTGTGCTGTCACCCGGTCAAAGAGTGTGCGAAATGGGCCCTCTTCATCTAAAACCACCTCCATTATCTTCCTACCCACAGAAGATCTGTACAATAAGACCATTAGTAAGGATGAGCTCATTAAAGCCCAACAATTTGATCCATCTTTGTTCAAACAGGTGATGAAAGACCTCAGTGTGGACCATTGTACATCTTCGGCTTACCACCCACAATTCCAAGGTTGCTTGGAACGGTTCCATCAAAACTTTCAAATCAATGCTAAACAACTATATAGTCCATACTCCTGATCGCAGAAAAGGTTCACAACTTGTTAACATTAATCTCATGAAACTTTACCATTCCAGGCAGTCAGAGGAAGACATCCCAGAGGCTATAAGCCTACCTGTATTGCATACGGTTTTGTCAGGGCCGGAGCCGGAGACAGATGACATGGATCTATTGGAGAATTTAGACTTCCCTCTACCTAAAGAAACCCCTGCTAACAGTCACATACTCAACAACTTGGATGAGTATTTTTCTGTTCTGAATCCATCTCAAGCAAAAGATCTCACTAAGTTATTATCAACATTTCCTGAAGTCACGTCAGACCTCCCAGGGTTTTGCAATATACTTAAACATGATATTAAGCTAATCTCAGATGATGTACAACCCATTAGGCAATCAGCATATCGACTAAATCCACAAAAAAGAGAGATTATGAAAAAGGAGGTAGATTTTTTGTTAAAACATGACTTAGCCGAGCCTAGTACCTCCCCCTGGGCTTCACCTTGCCTTCTCATTCCAAAACCTGATAGCACTTTTCGTTTCTGTACCGATTATCGTAAAGTGAACCAGGTCACTGTCTCAGACTCCTACCCTTTACCTTTGATTGAAGATATAATAGACAGCATAGGCTGTGCGAAATTTATCAGTACGGTGGACTTATTGAAAGGATATTATCAAGTGGGACTCACGGATAGGGCAAAAATAATCTCGGCATTTATAAATCCATTTGGTCTTCTTCAATATTTGGTTATGGCGTTTGGCTTTTCTAATACTCCGGCCACGTTCCAGAGGGCCATCAATTACCTGGTTCAGGACCTAGATGGGACGTTCACCTACCTGGATGACCTGGTGGTGGTGTCGGACGGCTGGGACGAACATCTGGTGCGTTTGGAGATACTGTTGGCACGACTGCAAGAGACTGGTTTCACCATAAACCTGGCTAAATCTGCTTTTGGCCGGGCCTCAGTGACTTACCTGGGACATATCGTTGGGCATGGTATGGTGAGACCCAAGAACGCAAATGTTAAAGCCATCTTGTCCTTCCCCACTCCAAGGACGAGGAAGGAACTCGTGTGATTCCTGGGGATGTGCGGCTACTACCGTCGGTTCTGCAGTGACTTCTCCAGCGTGGCCGGACCCCTCACAGACTTACCAGTTCTGCGGTCCCTTACATCTGGAACCAGAGGTGCGACCAGTCTTTCCACCGCCTCAAAGCCTTCCTTGCCTCCAAGCCTGTAGTCCACCCCCTTGACTACACCTTGCTCTTCCATCTGCAAATCGACGCTAGCGGTGTCGGAGTGGGGGCTGTGCTCCTACAACCCGACCCCACCACTGATGTCCTTCACCCTGTGGCATACTACTACGCCTAGTTGAAAAAACATCAGACCAACTACTCGCCCATAGAGAAGGAGGCCCTGGCTCTGGTGTTGGCAATAAAGAAGTTTGAATGTTACCTCCAGTCTTGCCCACAAACAACCCTAGTCTTCACCGACCATAACCCACTCACGTTCATCCAAACCAGCAAGACCTCCAACCAGCTAATCCTCCGCTGGGCTCTCCTCACCCAGCCCTATAATCTACAAGTCCGGCACATAAAGGGGGTGGACAACCTGATTGCGAACTCCTTATCCCGAGCTCCAGTGGAAATGCAGCAGCTACTCTCCAGACGCACCAGGTGATCACCTCCTTCGCGCCCGCGCTACGGAGGTCTTTGGAGGGGGGGTGTGTTACGAACCACGCCACCAATTGTCATGATCTACCTACCCAGCACTACGAACCACGCCATCTATTGTCTGATCTACCTACCCAGCACCACGAGCAACGCCATCTAGGGACGAAACCCGAGTATGACTACTCTTAGTTACCACTCCGGGATTTCCCTTCTCCATATCCTGGTTGTTGCGTCACCTCCTCCAAGTCTTCTTCATAAGCTCCAGTTCGATGAGAGTTCAGTTCACTCTAGGAAGTGACCACAGGATCACCCATCCTGGAAACCTACTGCACAGTGACTACCTACCGCCTTCTACAATACTCAGTCTTACTCGTCAGCCATCTCAGCTCCTCACTTAAGTATTTGTAATCTTATATTGCCTCCCCGCGTCCACTTGCTTCAAAATTGTTGTATGTTGTATAAATATATATATACTGTTAATGTTTAGGTTAAGTATGGTTAAGGGTAAATTATAGAAAGCTGAATATTTTGTTAAGGAATTTATGGTACTTTATTATACACAACAAAAACTCGCATCCTCTGTCTACCCTTTTATAGTCCGATTGTCTTTGTTTTTTTATTGTTGTTGCCTGTTGGGATCTGGGTAGACTTTTAACTATATTCTAAATCCCGAACTCGTAACACTATCAAGCCTTGTGCCGCCACCAGTGCCCCCACAACCCCTCTCCAGTGACATGACACAGATCATGTCCCTCTTCCAAGAATTTACCAGTCATGTTGAGAAACTCTTCGTTACACTCTGTACCGCCATCTCCGACCTACACCGCCAACTCTTGCCCTTTGCTGCCACCCAGTCACTGCCCTCTTTTGGTTTGACACAAGCTGTTAGTCCCCCTGTGAGCTCCCCCCCTGCTCACAGGTTGTGTGCACTGCTGCCCCCGAGCCAAGCCCTGCCTCATCTTCACGTCACGTGGTGTCTCAGCCTGTCTACCCACCGCAAGCCGCGCCCGCTCCTGTGTTTGTGCTGTCTTCACCAGGGCTACCTATTGGACCTGAGGACTCCACCCCCGGCTACCCATACTCCACCGACATGCCGGCACCTAAGGCCCATCCGTCCACGTCAGGGGTAATCAGTCTAATATACCACAATGGATAGCAACGCTACAGGACTGCAGGTACTCACCTGGAACATAAACGGCTTGCAAAGCAAGTTTGGTGCTCTCAAAACCTACGTCTACACTGAAGACGTCGACGTGCTGTGCCTCCAAGAAACGCGGTGTGCTGCTGGTACCTATGTGCTTAGTGGCTACACATGTGTTGACAGCCCATCCACTCCTGTTCTCCGCATCGATGGACTGCCACGAAGCCATGCACGTGGACTATGGATCTACGTCAAGAAGGATGTCCCCTACCAACCTCTCGACGTCTCCCTTGATGACGACACCACCGACGCACACGCCATCACAATCACACTAAAAGGTATGTCCCTCAATATTGTCAATGTCCATGTGCTTCCCTCCACCCCGACTGTACCTGTCCTACCACACCATATCACCGCCACCCGCACCCTCCTTGTGGGGGACCTCAATGCCCGTCACCCCAATCTCGGCTCCCAGGGACCCCACTCAAACTCCCGGGGTAACTCCTGGCTCTCCTACCTACAAACCACTGATGACCCTGTACGTCTTTTCTGCCCCCCATCACCCACCCACATCGGGGGAGGGAAACTTGACTACATAGCTCTCTACTCTGACCCTCGCCGTCCACATTCCACCCGCATCCGCCACTCCCCTCACAGTGACCATTTCCCTATCCACACTACCCTCCAGTATGTGAGAATACCCGTTCCACCCAAGGTGCCTAGGCTCAGCCTACCCCCTGCCAGCATACCTGCCTTCATCACTGTCATTGCTGAATGGTTTCAGGGCTACACTATTGTATGTATATTATGTATGTTGTATGTATACCATGTATGTACTCTATATATACACATTATTTCTCTAGTCAGTAGCGTGTGGCAATGCCCCTGTTTCATGTTACCACACGCTTAGATAAATGTGCCTGGCGACATCTGGAAGCTGCTAGTATACCACATGTCGCCCGAGAGGTCAGAGTGAGGTCAGTTGACCCTATAGGAGTGTAAGGACTACCTGCGCTTGTAAGCGCACCCCTGTATATTTCCGTTAATAAGAACCTACAGAACTCTACAGGTGTTTATGTTCGCTCCTGTAGTTATAACCAAGTACCCCGAACATCTCCAACTATCACCACTGCAGACCAACTCCTCCTTGATCTGTCCAAACAATGCACTGACCTCCTCCGCCCTGTCCCAAAACACCGCCGCCCTAACCGCCAGCCCAGGAGTCAGTGGAACGTTAACCGTGCCCCTCATGTTAAGTCTATCTGAGTATGGCACCGACTAGCAGTCGACCAGTGGCAGAAATCTCCCAGCTCCCCTGACGCTCTACGCTTCCTGATGCGCACAAATAAGGAGCTCCAATCTGCCATCACTCTCGCACGAGAGAAGCAGTGGTTTGATTTTGCTTCTCCTATTGACCAGTCTACATCTACAGGTTATATATGGCGCACCATTAACCGTGCCCCGGACACCAACGCTAGAACCGCGCTCCACCCCAGACCAGCTGCCCGAGCTGAGACTCTCTCCCAGTCGTGGCAGGAGGCCGCCTCCATTGATGCGCTACCACCTGCTGTACGAGACCTCACCCTCGCACTGCAACCACAACGCCGACAGCGCATCTTCGAGTACCAAAACCTATCTGCAGACAGTGACGTGCCTTTCACACAGTGTGAACTACTAAATACTGCTAAGCGCGGTCAGTCCACCGCCCCAGGCGATGACGGCGTCACATATGATGTGTTAAATGCCCTTATTGCCACCCCTGGTAACCCCCTCCTCTGTCTATTTAACCTCTCTTTTGATACTGGTTAGTTGCCTCACTTATGGAAGACTGCCACCACCAATCCCAGTCCCTAAACCAGGCAGACAAGATGAATATCGTCCAATATCTCTCATCTCCTGCTTCTCAAAGATGATGGAGTGTATGATACGCCACCGCCTCCACTGGAAAATTGAAGCCCACCTGCACCCTGACCTCTATGGTTTCCGCCCCGGAAAGAGCACTGCTCACTGCATCGCTCACTACATGGCAAACACCTCCGCCAAAACCTCACTCTTCGTCGACTTCAAGGGTGCTTTTGATAAAGCCAAAAGTGAAGTGATCCTTGAGGGCCTCACTCCCATGGATGTGAAGGGCAAACTCCTCACGTGGATTGCTGACTACCTCTCCCATCGACAGGCCCGTGTCCGTTTTCAGGGCCACTACTCTAAGATCAGGGACCTTGATCTTGGCACGCCTCAGGGAGGTGTACTCAGCCCTACACTCTTTAATGTTCTCATGAACTCCATCTGCCGCCTCAACGACATCTTTGCTGAGCGCGCCCTAGACGGTCACATCATAAGCTACGCTGATGATATTCGCCTCCAAATTACTACAGTGCAACATGAACAACCTATACTCTCCACGTTCGCCCGGACCTGTCAAACACTCGGGCTAGTCATCTCACACACTAAAACCAAGTTCATCTCACGCTTCCAGCGTCAGACACCACTGACTCTGCAAGGACAAGACATCGATCAAGTACACACCTACAGGTACCTTGGTCTACCTGTGAGAGCCACTACCAGAGCCACCACTTCAGCTGTCGCCGCCCACGTCATCTCCCAGTGCCGCCAACGAACGAGGCCCCTCCAGTCCCTCACTCATGGCCTCAAAGGAGCCTCTGTCAGGGTCCTTCGTCTCATGTACATTGCCATCGTCAGAGCTGTCATAGATTATGCCTCTCCTGTCCCTGTAGTTGCCTCCCAGCGCGAGAAACAAAGTATCGAGAAAATCCAAAACAGAGCGATGAGACTCATCTTTGGCTGCCCTATGACCACCAGAATAGAAGTCAAGCAGTGTGAACTGTTCCTGCTTCCCGGCTGCGATCGAATTACTGCTCTTAATGCCATCCTTGGTGTAAAACTTCGCAGTGAGCAACCGACTCCCGTGTCACGCTCACTGAACTCACATCTTAACACCCTCTTGCGCCGGCCTGTCTACATTACTTTCCCCCTCCCTCTCAACACTGGTGCTGACATCCTGCGTTATCACCTCTACACCCCCTGGACCTCTCTCCCTCCCGAGTACACTCATCCACCTCTACCGCCGTGGACTTCCCCGTGTGTTGATGTCGTCCACACCTTCCCTGGTCGTAAATCCACCCAACTGAGGTATATGCTCAAACTTAACTGCCTTGAGCAGATTAATTATGTCGCCTCCTCTCTAAAGACCTCCCACCCTACTGTCCTCGTCTACTGTGATGGGTCTGTCACCACGCTTGGCAGCGCTGGGGCAGCTGTGTGGATTCCTGAGCGCCAGGCCTGCAAGAAAATCAGGGTCCACGACTGGGCCCCCTCCACTGATGCTGAAAGCATAGCCATCCTCGCGGGCATTCATGAGAGGGCGACCTATGCTCGCACTGAACGCCGGAACCTCCTTATAATCAGTGATAGCACTTCAGCGCTAGCGAGGCTCAAATTACCCTCCCCCTCCTCCCCTGCCGCCCAACACACCCTAGCCGCCATTGCCGGGCTAGAACAAACTGATAACATCCGTGTCAACTTGATTTGGATCCCGTCACAAATAGGAATAACTGCCTGTGACACTGTTGATCGGCTTGCCAAAGAAGCTACACAAGAAGATAATATTGAAGCCACTCTCGCCCTCTCCCTGAATCATCTCAAATCTCGCATACACGCCACACAACGAGAGGCATTCGACGAAAATTGGACACACCTGAAACAACGGGGTAGCGTCACACTATGCCACTATGACGCTGTAACCGGTGACGACAACCGCCACTACAAACAGTATCAATCCCTGACTCAATCTCAATAGATAATATACATGAGACTGCGCCTAGGGTACAGGTACCTATGGGAGTACATTGGCAACTCTGAGCCTGGCCGCACTGTTTGTAAACTTTGTGGCCAACCCGACTCTCACACCCTCTCTCACTACATCCTCACTTGCCGTATGACCTCCTCCTACAGGTCCCCAGCTGTTACCAACACCTCTTCCCTCCCTGACCAGATATCCCTCCACCTAGTGACAGGCCTGGCACTTGACATTATTAGGGACCTGCCACGCTTTGCTATAAACGGATGAAATGTACCGGGAACTTTTCCCCCACACACTCATCATTCTCTCACTTTATGTAACTTGACAAAACCTATGACCCTTCAGGGTTTTACGTCCTAAATGTCCGAGTCATGAAGGCAAGTATGAAGTTTACATACTTCCCAGATGGGCGCTGTAAACGCTTCTGCGCTTCACCTTGCACAGGATGTAAAGGGGTGCCCAATAAACTAGTCCCCTCTGGGGCAAATCTGAATCTGTATTGTGTTGTTCCCGGTTATAGTGTCATCACTGTGGTATCAGGTTAACTGTGTAATCCTATTATTCATGTTTTCGCTTTTACTCGTAAAATAAAACATTCAGATACGTCATCTCCTTTTTAATATCACAAAATGTTCTCCTACATCACTGCCTTTGCATATTCCGTGTGCTCCGGGAATCAAAACACACCATCACTGAACTATGTGATTTTAGCAGGTGCGAACCACAAAACGTTGCACTCCGAGCCTAAGCTTGAATATTTTACATTTCACTATCCACAATGGTTCGTTCGTGCAAAAATCATAGTTCAGTAATGGTTTGTTTGAATCTGTCGGAACACACGGAAAGTGTGTGAAATAGTCCTTATTGAGACTCTGATATAGCAAAAACTCAATAGTCGGTTTATATATTGAACAAAAAGCAATATTGAATCAAAAGATTAAGAGTTTGATGGTTCCCTTTTCAGGATATAAAAATGCAATAAACAATTACAGTAATACGTATCATCATCTCATCAAATCGAATAAAATAAGAATCAAGTAAGCCTGTAACAGAAGCGTGTAAATACATGAGCAGGTTGGTAATATGCGAGTATATAGCGGGCTGACATACGTCAGTTGAAAGAATGATTTTTTTTACTTCAATAAATGTGAATATTGTCTTATCGGATAACAGATATGGACGAAACTCGGTGACTCATCCAAGTTTTCTTCTGCAAGGTGCGGCGAAAAAAAAACCGAGTAGTAAAACCACCCAACTGATGTGAACACATATGTGCGTTCAAGATTAATTGTTCAACACTCAGTAATGATACTGTACACTGACCACTGTGATCATTTGTCATTTAAAGAAGCTTTATATCTTCATCATGTAGGAAATAATAGTACACAATCCCCTTCTCTTTTCTCTCCTAGTTATCAGAATTGCATCATATGTTTATAGTATCGCTGTTTTGTGTTTGAACTTATCATGCTTAACAGTACAAATAATATCATTGTTTTAATGCTATGTTGGGCAGATGTAACTTTTTTGTTAAAAATATATTAACGCTTAATATTTTTTTTACGTACATCCTGCTTTTTTGCTCTTTGACTTTTATACAACTCTATGTTTTAGTGAAAACTAATTTGCAATAGGGTGTCTCTAGTAGTTTATGTATGAAAAGACAGCTCACGTCAAACACGAATATGTTGATGCGTTAGCCAGGAAAACAGGATTTTTTTTGTTTATATTTTAAATCCATCACCCTCATGTTTATTGTAGGTACCGTTACAAGTCAAAGGTCGAGAATTCTTCATTGGTAGACTTAAATAGTTACTGTATATATCGTAATGAATACTAAAAATTGTCACTATCTCTAAATTATTTGTAAGATTATCAATATAATTTTTGTGACTAATTATTTGCCTGTTAGCATCTCCCAATTATTTTTTCCTAATGTTCACAACACTTGTTTCTTTTGTTATCACCTGAAATGGTAAGATACGTTTTCTTGTTACTCTGGCCGTACCTGAAGGGTAGGGCACTGTTTTCAGTCCAGTCTGTCTGGCAAATAACTGGAGAGCAGATTTGCCGATTTGAAACCGAACTTGGTAGATTTGATCAACACGTGATAATGTAGACTTCATAAGATTTTGTTGCAAATCGCGTCAAAATTTACCAAATGTACCATGGAACGATTCATGCTGTCATAACACGTAGGGTTTTCGGTGATCAAATAAAACGATGTTACAAAAATATAATTTGATCTACAACAAATGTTCAAAATGGCCACCTTCAGTTTGGATATGAACGAGCATGAGACTATAAGAAGAAGTAAACTGCTTCCGCGAATTATAAATACGGTATAACACATGATGAACAACACTATTTTTGGGGGGTAGGGTTACCTATTTATTGTTATGACGAATTAAAATGTACAGTATATCAAAGATGGAGCTGGCTATTTTGAACATTTATACTTCTGTAGTAACACTTATTCAATAAAACTTTTAATTCTTTGAAAATCGGTCTTTAGCTTCAATTGCCCATAGTTATGCAACAGTTGAGATGAAATCCATATTCTTAGATCATATTTGAACTTGAAAATACCTTAAAAATAAACTCTTGGGGTACTGATATACTGTAAGTCATGAGGCACCTTGTATAGCTCGCAGCTCAAGATTTGTCTGTATGTTAAACCCACGTTAGGCTCCTAGAGAATCCTGGTAGTCTAATTTTTTACTTAAGATTTCACTTAATATACTCTGTACATAACATTTTATTTCATTAACAAATATACATCTATGGAACCCATTATATATTTTCAAACACTGCATTTAAATGGGGTTCCCGGGCTATAGATGACCCTACAAAAACATTTTGATTTTTTTTTACAAAGTATTATTGATCCATTCTATCTTTCTGATTAAAAATGACAATCTTGATGTCATGAAGTCATTCCACCTGTAAGAAGGTTATGAGTTTATGTATCTTACTAAGTCACTGCATTAAGTTTCTACCTCACAGATTTTAAACAATAGCCTCTTGAAAAATGTTGTACATATATTTTGATATGTACATTTTCATAAAAAATACTTAACATTTACCTAATTATGTATATATCATCTTGAAAAACTATTGTTCTTTATGTGCACCCATTTTCATTAAAGCAAATTATTTTTGAACATTTGTGTTTTCTCTTTTACCTATTGGGGTCTGAGGGACACCATGTTACCTGACGTGTTAGTGAAAAGGGGGGCATAGCCTATCAAAGGAATTGATAAGTTAATTTTCTTCTTGGTTATTTAATTCTTATGAGACTAAATGAAAATATTTAAATAAAGCTACCCAGAAAGTTTTTTCTTGGTCTATCAACAGAAACCTGAATTGTTTTTCTTTGAATTTATATTTTACTCATTCGTTTTCCTTGCTTCTCATGCTACTGAGGTAAATTGATGAAATTTCGCTATTTCATTTGGCGACAGTTATTCGCGTGTCCATCTATTGTACACATTCATATAATACCTTCATCTTCAAAGTAATTTATTTACGCAACTTCGACAATAAACAGAACTATAAAAGCATATTTATTATCTTTTCATTTCTAAAATATTTTGCTGAGTTTTCTCCAACCCAAATCACTGGTGCCGGAGTCATTTTTGGCTGCTCCCAAAGAAACAAGTCCTCATCCAAATTTTAAGGACTTTTCGTGGCTATTGCGCTCTTAAGATATAATACTACAAGTAATTTTCAAAAGTATTTAGTCAGACAAGAGTAACAATATGTCCCTTTAAGTCTTTTATTATTAAATGTGGCATCTGTTTCGTGAACCTTTTCACGAAGAAGGTTGTAAAGAAAAAGGGGTGGTGGGCCAAATATCCAATTTCTGTCATTTCTTTCCTATTAAGTTATGCTTTCACACCGGAAAACATGTGTTTTCCAGAATGAATGATACAATATAGAGGACGTAGTGTAGTATCCTTGTCTTTCATTATACTTCACGGAAATGTGTTGCAACTGGTGCAATCAATTCCACGCTAATAATAAATTTAATAATTTTTTTAAATTACAAGTGATATTCCATGTATACCATGCCGCACTCCCATGGTGAGATTGTCATCTCTGTAACATTTTGTAAACCTAGAGAGTTCATCTTGTCACCTGCATGCATGACCTTTAGTTCAACTCCATCAGTTGATTCTGGGCAACTTTCACAATATGGTGGCCATCTGCGTAAAGGTTAATCTGACAACTCATTTTTTAAAATGTGTCCAAACCTTTTCAGCATACCGCAGGGACAGCTGGAATCAATATCGACACAGTTCATCTATTTTTTGCTCTACGCTGGCTGCTACAACAGATTTCCGTTGGTTTCCGATGTTAGTTTATGCAACAGCATGAGCCACTCGCCATGGTGTTTTCCAGCTAATTCCAGTCATAGTACGGCTGTATAGATGACATTATATATAAATATTGTATATGGCACTTTATACTCTGCATTATCTTCATTATATATGAACACGAAGAAAAATTACCATAGGTTGTAGTTACGAAAGTATGAATGGAAATAAACACTTCCAAGCCACCCAGTGAGTCCACACAATGTTTTCAGCTCATGTGTTGCCACGTGATAGTTAGAGTGGGCCCCCGGCCAGAAAGGACACTGTACTAACCTCCAGCACCGACCCACGTGGGCTAGAGAATATTGTTTCCGAGTGTACATTGTTTTAACAATTCTAACGTTAGCACCATAATGTGGGCTGTATCCCTCTACACTTCGAAGAGGTCTGTCTGTAAGTACATTGGCGGGTTAGCTGTTGTATGGCAGGTAAGGTACAAGGGACGGAGTCACCAAGATGTTAAAAAGAAGAAACATCGTCAATAGTGTTGTTACCTATCTTGAACTTGGCGGGGCCGCGTTTGCGGTTACCAGCTTGTTTGTTGAACACCTTAGTTTTCTCAGTGGAGATAATAAGACCGAGCTTCTCACAGGCTGCGTATACATGGTTCAGGGTGGCTTGCATTTCACGATGAGTTTTAGTATGTATAAGAATATCATCAACATAGCTGATTGTGATATTGCTGTGGTTGTCTGGTATTAAATTTAATAATGCATTCATAAGAACATTGAACAAAGTAGGGCTAAGTACTCCACCTTGAGGGGCACCAAGTTGCATATCTTTAACTTCACAGACTGCTTTGGTCAATAAAAAAAGATGATTGCTTAATGGGTCTGTGTTAACCATGTGAGGAAGAAGCTCTGAAAAAAAAACTTTTTTATTTGAATGACTAATTAACACAGACTGAACGATTTTCTGCTTATTGTAGGAAACTATTTTGTCATATGGATAAGAAGTAGGTTTGAGCAAGCTTTATCTTGACAGTTTCAGTAAAAGGAGAAATTTCAGTGATATTTATACTAGGGTGTCATACGGAGGCGAATTTTTTTTTTAGTTTGAAAAATCGGCCCATGGTATTAATGATGTAGTTCTATGTGCAGAATCATGTGATATCTTCAGATTTGAAAGGTTTTCATTTTTCGCTAGGTAAATTTTAACTTGAAATCTTATGAAAATTCAGTATTCCCACCCTTTTACCAACACCACTAAATAGCTTATTTAAAGTAAAGTAAATGTATCAGGTTAATTTATTAGGATGAAAATGATCCAGAATAGTGAAACGAATGATCTTGACACGTTTATTAAATTTAATATTCCTTTAGAAAACAAAATCATCAAATACAAAACTGGTTTTACTACTCGACCGGTGTTGCTGCACACCATAGAGAACATGTCTTTCTTGCTTCTGTTTCTACTCATCACCTCCCTGCTGACCACCTGAGCTCGGATGTAGCCTTCCCTCCTCTACTGGCTGTACACGTGACTGCTGGCCTCGCTCACTTGCTGTACACAACGCTCTATACTCTGGGTGTGCGAGGGCCAGGCAAGGACATGCATGGGGTTGTCCAGGAAAGCTCTGACTTGAACATTGGTGAGGCTGCAGGTAAGAGGGGGCTCACTGCCAGCCTGGATGATATCCAGATCTATATAGAGATCAGTGAGGTCTTAACACTAGATTGACTAGAGTCTTCTGGCCCTGAAGATCTCAACTGATTCGTCATGCCCAAGATCCTCTCATAAGTCTCATATCCAAGATCTTTTTGACTGCCTCTTCTCTCCTCCTCATCCTTACTGCAGAGCATTGTCTGCAGAACTGCCTCGGGATGAGCATACCAGAAGATCTCCTCACAGTCTGCTCCACAATCTGAACAACCTTCCTTGGCTGACTTGGCTGACTTCTCAGGAGCTCAAGCTGGAGAGAACATGCCTCGGACCTTCGGAGAACGATGACTTGACCTTGGTGTTGAACCAATTTGGCAAGTAGACACTCACGATGAATTGGACAATAAGTCTCAGGTTGTGAAGCTGGTTCCCTTTCAGTTTATGATGAGCGACCCAAATTCTGCAGAACCTGAGAGCCGGTGTGAGCCACCTAGAATGTCAGACTGGACCTATCTGCAGGTAAGCAAGTCTATCAGGCATGACCCCAGTTTTGATGGCACTGCAAATCATGTAACCATAGTACTGGTCAATACTCAGGTCGTCAATGACAGTATGTGCAAGGTCAACGAGTGGAGGGCCAACTGTGATTTTTTCAAAGCTCGGATTTATTTCTAACTCAGTGGCAGAGTCCAGCATCTTGCCAAGACGACCAGACCATCTGTTGTTTGAAAGAGTCTTGCCATCGAGCTCCTGGATCAGATGTCTGAGTGGCAACTCGTTGGTGTGGAGGTCACAAGCAATCCAGACCAGCTTCCTCCCAATCTTCCGCTCTATCCACTGTATGACCCCCCCTTGCCACCCTGTGTTCGTGTTGGTGCTGTCCCCTCCAATGGCCTGCAGGGTCTGGTCTACGTTCCTCTCTCTGAGCCAGTTCACAATGTTATCTGCCACTATCTCAGCTGGTTTCCTGATGTCATCTTTCTCTGGAGTAAAATGCCACAAATACTTCCCTCCTGGTTCACTGCAGCAGGAGTAGTGTTCCTCCTTCACCATGGCAGGGAACAACTTGTCAGAATCTCCAACTTCCATGAACACTTTAGTGTCATCCCTTCTCCCATCAAAGAACAAACAATTGATTCCATTTTCTCTTATCCCCTTATCAAACTCCTCTTCTAGGTTACTGACAAGTTTCTCCTGAGCTCTCCTTACATTGTTATGATCTATCACCAGGTGAACATCATCAGGTGTTATCAAACCACCGTCAATCCAGGCAGTTGTTGCTATCTCTGCAGTTTCTCTGAGACCAGTGTGGTGTCGCATGCTGGCCAGAGCTATGCTCGGGATATCTTTCCTATTTCGAATCTTATGCCTGGAAGGTTTGGGATCATTATTTTCTGGGTTAGGGACAAAGTCACCATTCTCCTGGTCAGCACTCGGATCCGCCATGGGGAAGTCATTAAGCTCTGAATCAGCTTGACTCCAATCATCGGCCTTTTTTACCTCACCCTGGGCCTTCTCAAGTCTCTTTTCCTCGGCAACTCTTCTCCTCTTCTGTCTCTCTGTGGCAGCCTCCTGTCTCTCTGTGGCAGCCTCCTGTCTCTTGGACTCCGGAATATCTTGGCTAGAAATCATGAGAGCCCCTATACTGCCAGTCTTCTCACTCTGTGCTTTGACAAATGCCAGTTCGATCACAGGAATCTTCAGTTCACGCTTGCAAATACAGGAGATGTGGGCCTCGGATTTACAGTCACGATCGCATCCAAACTCAGGACAGAGAACAATTGGGCACTTGCAAGTAATTATGTCAAATAACTGGTCCAGTTGCTTGGCAAAGCTGTCCTTAACTGCAAGTTTTCCTCTCCCAAGAGAGATATTTCTTGCCTTTTCCCAACTGGCTAGCAGTCTCTCACTAATCTTCTTCTGCCTTGTTATGACTGGAGGCTTGAACTGAGCGTTAGCCAGAGTGTACTGTGCCAAGACAGCTTTGGTCATATCACTGGCAATGTCTTTGTTTGTGTAAGTTCTTTGGTTCTTTTCACTGATTTGCCTAATTAAAACACCGTATCTCAAAGCATCTCTCAATGTAGGCAACTCCGACTTCAGGAGCTCTCTCCCAGACCCAAGATAGTGACTGAGATGGCTGGATTTTTGGTTCCTCGTCCTGACACAAGCAGCCATCGCAAATATTATCAACTTATAAATGCATCAGAATCTGAAACAGAAAAAAATATTGTTAGTTGGGTTGTTAAAGAATTAAGTCAGAAAGCAATGTTCACTATTTAATTGTAATGCACTAATGCAGCTGTACGTTAGATTTTCGATAAATTTCACGCTAAAATTTACCTAGCAAAAGTTTGCAAAATATTGAAACTGAAATTATTTTCTGTTTATATACACTAAAATCTACCAAAAAAGTGATGGGCCATTAGTTTTAGCTGATATTCCCTCCTATGACACACCCTATTTATACACTGGTTTTCACTATTGACTGTTTCACTGTGTGTGTCATTATTAACAATGCGTTGTTCTATAACTTCACTAGTGATGTTTTTCCGTGGTGCTGGAGGCTTCCTTTTCACTATATTTTTCTGGAAATGGTTTGGAAAAGCATCAAAGACTGTTGGCACGGCATCCTCTCGAATTCTAAAACGGGCGAGATGTCCTATCAATAGCTTCCTTTGCAAAATGTTTAGAACAAATATAGGCACATTTTCCAGGAATTAAGTTTTCACGCCGTGTCGCCAAAATCTACTGCTGACGTCGGGCAAGATATTTTGGAAATCTGGTGGAAAAGCATATAACAGTGCCTATAGAAATGCTAGGGGACTATGGTGACTTATTTCCATGTGTCTTACTGGGGAGATTATGTTTAGAACGAACTAGTTATAAATTTAAGAATAATCCCAAAAATCCAGCAAGAACCATTTGTTTTTAAGATATTAAGATGGTGTTCTGTTTACATACAGACACTGAGACACTAAAAACTGAGCAAAAATAATACTCTGCTCTCACTCGTTATGTTCGCTTCGACTGTGACAAATGTTTATCCCTAGTTGTTCTCAAACCTGACACAATAAATGTCGGTTAAAAATAATTACGGGGAAGCACATGAAATACCCCATTACTTAAAAAAATTACTTACTTATGAAATGTGATTCCTTTATCTGATTTTTGTTTATCTTCTTCACAACATCCAAAGACAATACAGTGACGAGGCATTGTGAGAAGCGCTGACCATCCTTCTCACTGCCTCTCCTCTAACTGTGACTGAGGTTATACTTATCCTCTAATCCTATAATTACATTGCTTGGTGAGGGCAAGGGTGAGGGCATGCACCCCACCTCCCGCCACTGTGACCTGACTGTGCCGGGACCTTTCTACTCCCTACAATTATGGCGGCCACTCACTCGCGTGGGCTTCACTCAGCGCGCCTCATTGCCGTCTCCACCTAAATTAAACCTCCTTGGGCGACGGTAAAATATTTACAGTTAAGAACAAGACTTTAAGTTTTGGAAAAAAGAAGAAACTAACAAGATAATAGAAGAAAACATGTTTAGTGCCCCTGTATGAAGGGAAGTATGAGAATTAAAAAAAATACCAAGATAATTGCAGCGTGGAAAAATAAGAGCGTCAAGGAGGCCATTGTTAGTAAGAACAGGACTAGGATATGAAGATCAAATGTTATCATTAAAGAATAAAAGTAAAAAAAAAATATGGAGATAGAGAATATTGTATTTGCTAAATTTATAGTTGCATATGAAAGGAACACAGAGAAAATAATGATGGACACAACATGGAGGAAATAATTGAAGAAAAAATACACCAGAGAGAACACTTTATCAGAAGAGAAAATATATATTAATGTGCTGGGACTATCTGAATCGACGCTACTGTGCAGATATGAAGAACAGATTCTAGGTAGAGGAGGAAGAAATAAGTTCGAAGTGACAGAAAGGATGTGTTGGAGAGAAACCTGTGAGGTGACAGTATGTACAGATAACTTAATAAGGGAAATGAAAGCGGTAGCAGGCAGAGGTCGAACAATGTGATGAGGGTTTAAATGAGAAGTGAATGCTGGAAACAGGGAAGAGGATGTCGACAGAGGCGGATAGATTGGGTAAGGGAGGAATTATATAGGAAGGTGATAAATATTCTGGAATTAGCTGGAAAACACCATGGCGAATGGCTCATGCTGTTGCATAAACTAACATCGAAAACCAACGGAAATCTGTTGTAGCAGCAAGCGTAGAGCGAAAAATAGATGAACTGTGTCGATATTGATTCCAGCTGTCCCAGCGGAATGCTGAAAAGGTTTGGACACATTTTAAAAAATGAGTTGTCAGATTAACCTTTACGCAGATGGCCACCATATTGTGAAAGTTGCCCAGAATCAACTGATGGAGTTAAACTAAAGGTCATGCATGCAGGTGACAAGATGAACTCTCTAGGTTTACAAAATGTTACAGAGATGACAATCTCACCATGGGACTGCGGCATGGTATACATGGAACATCAATTGTAATTTAAAAAATGTATTAAATTTATTATCAGCGTGGTATTGATTGCACCAGTTGCAACACATTTCCGTGAAGTATAATGAAAGACAAGGATACTACACTACGTCCTCTATATTGTATCATTCACTCTGGAAAACACATGTTTTCCGGTGTGAAAGCATAACTTAATAGGAAAGAAATGACAGAAATTAAATATTTGGCCCACCACCCCTTTTTCTTTACAACCTTCTTCGTGAAAAGGTTCACGAAACAGATGCCACATTTAATAATAAAAGACTTAAAGGGACATATTGTTACTCTTTTTCTGACTAAATCCTTTTGAAAATTACTTGTAGTATTATATCTTAAGAGCGCAATAGCCACGAAAAGTCCTTAATATTTTGATGAGGACTTGTTTCTTTGGGAGCAGCCAAAAATGACTCTGGCACCGGTGATTTGGGTTGGAGAAAACTCAACAAAATATTTTAGAAATGAAAAGATAGTAAATATGCTTTTATAGTTCTGTTTATTGTCGAAGTTGCGTAAATAAATTACTTTGAAGATGAAGGTATTATATGAATGTGTACAATAGATGGACACGCGAATAACTGTCGCCAAATGAAATAGCGAAATTTCATCAATTTACCTCAGTAGCATGAGAAGCAAGGAGAACGAATGAATAAAATACAAATTCAAAGAAAAACAATTCAGATTTCTGTTGATAGACCAAGAAAAAATCTTTCTGGATAGCTTTCTTTAAATATTTTCATTTAGTCTCATAAGAATTAAATAACCAAGAAGAAAATTAACTTATCAATTCCCTTGATAGGCTATGCCCCCCTTTTCACTAACACGTCAGGTAACATGGTGTCCCTCAGACCCCAATAGGTAAAAGAGAAAACACAAATGTTCAAAAATAATTTGCTTTAATGAAAATGGGTGCACATAAAGAACAATAGTTTTTCAAGATGATATATACATAATTAGGTAAATGTTAAGTATTTTTTATGAAAATGTGCATATCAAAATATATGGACAACATTTTTCAAGAGGCTATTGTTTAAAATATGTGAGGTAGAAACTTAATGCAGTGACTTAGTAAGATACATAAACTCATAACCTTCTCACAGGTGGAATGACTTCATGACATCAAGATTGTCATTTTTAATCAGAAAGATAGAATGGATCAATAATGCTTTGTAAAAAAAAAATTAGAATGTTTTTGTAGGGTCATCTATAGCCCGGGAACCCCATTTAAATACAGTGTTTGAAAATATATAATGGGTTCCATAGATGTATATTTTTTAATGAAATAAAATGTTATGTACAGAATATATTAAGTGAAATATTAAGTAAAAAAATAGACTACCAGGATTCTCTAGGAGCCTAACGTGGGTTTAACATACAGACAAATCTTGAGCTGCGAGCTATACAAGGTGCCCCATGACTTTACAGTATATCAGTACCCCAAGAGTTTATTTTTAAATTATTTTCAAGTTCAAATATGATCTAAGAATATGGATTCCATCTCAACTGTTGCATAACTATGGGCAATTGAAGGTAAAGACCGATTTTCAAAGAATTACTAGTTTTATTGAATAAGTGCTACTACTGATGTATAAATGTTCAAAATAGCCAGCTCCATCTTTGATATACTGTACATTTTAATTCGTCATAACAATAAATAGGTAACCCTACCCCCCAAAAATAGGGTTATTCATCATGTGTTATACCGTATTTATAATTCGCGGAAGCAGTTTACTTCTTCTTATAGTCTCATGCTCGTTCATATCCAAACTGAAGGTGGCCATTTTGTACATTTGTTGTAGATCAAATTATATTTTTGTAACATCGTTTTATTTGATCACCGAAAACGCTACGTGTTATGACAGCATGAATCGTTCCATGGTACAATTGGTAAATTTTTATGCGATTTGCAACAAAATTTTTGAAGGCTACATTATCACGTGTTGATCAAATCTACCAACTTCGGTTTCAAATCGGCAAATCTGTTCTCCAGTTATTTGCGAGACAGACTGGACTGAAAACAGTGCCCTACCCTTCAGGTACGGCCAGAGTAACAAGAAAACGTAATCTTACCATTTCAGGTGATAACAAAAGAAACAAGTGTTGTGAACATTAGGAAAAAATAATTGGGAGATGCTAACAGGCAAATAATTAGTGACAAAAAATATATTGATAATCTTGCAATAATTTAGAGATAGTGACAATTTTTAGTATTCATTACGATATATACAGTAACTATTTAAGTCTACTGATGAAGAATGCTCGACCTTTGACTTGTAACGGTACCTACAATAAACAAGAGGGTGATGGATTTAAAAAAATAAATTAAAAAATCCTGTTTTCCTGGCAAACGCATCAACATATTCGTGTTTGACGTGGGCTGTCTTATCATAAATAAACTAATAGAGACACCCTATTGCAAATTAGTTTTCACTGTTCTGGGTGATATATTTAGATTAATTGATATACCAACAACACCGCAACACTAAAACATAGAGTTGTATAAAAGTCAAAGAGCAAAAAAGCAGGATGTACGTAAAAAAAATATTGAGTGTTAATATATTTTTAACAAAAGATTTACATCTGCCCAACATAGCATTAGAACAATGATATTATTTGTACTGTTAAGCATGATAAGTTCAAACACAAAACAGCGATACTATAAACATATGATGCAATTCTGATAACTAGGAGAGAAAAGAGAAGGGGATTGTGTACTATTATTTCCTACATGATGAAGATATAAAGCTTCTTTAAATGACAAATGTTCACAGTGGTCAGTGTACAGTATCATTACTGAGTGTTGAACAATTAATCTTGAACGCACATATGTGCTCACATCAGTTGGGTGGTTTTACAACTCGTTTTTTTTTTTGCCGCACCTTGCAGAAGAAAACTTGCATCAGTCACAGAGGTTTCGTTCATATCTGTTATCCGATAAGACAATATTCACTTTTATTGAAGTATAAAAAATCATTCTTTCAACTGACGTATGTCAGCCCGCTATACACTCGCATATTACCAACCTGCTCATGTATTCACACGCTTCTGTTACAGGCTTACTTGATTCTTATTTTATTTTGTTTGATCAGATGATGATACGTATTACTGCAATTGTTTATTGCATTTTTATATGCTGAAAAGGGAACCATCAAACTTTTAATCTTTTGATTCAATATTGCTTTTTGTTCAATATATAAACCGACTATTGAGTTTTCGCTATATCAGAGTCTCAATTAGGACTATTTCTCGCACTTTCCGTGTGTTCCAACAGATTCGGTAAAACCTCGTTAGTCTTGGTATGTATGGTTTTCTTGGAACGGTGTCCCAACCCAGCAAAACCTCTTTGGGAAGTGCCTTGAGGAGAGGTTACAAGGCAGACACGTTTGCCTTTATACCTCGGTCCGCAGCGGAGCCGGTCTCATGTAGATCCACAATGGAAACGTGGACAGGGTAAACCTCGATAAAACCACACAGGAAAAGGGAAGCAATGGAGCACCTTAGCCTTCGCCGTTATTGAAGACATATTCAGAAGTATCTGAATTTACATTGGAGTCATGAGTTAAGAGGTGAAAGAAGATTATTAGGGATTGAAGAAAAATGATGAAACTGAAATACAGTAGGAGTAGAATGAATCTGGGCTCAACCAGATCGCTTCATCTTATCTATTGTTTGTTTGTTTTTCTTTGTTTTGCTCCCTCGGGTCGTCAGATCTTTGAATCACTATTGGTTTATTTATGTGGTCCTGCTTATTATACTTCTTACTTCGTGTTTTTTTGTCTTTTTTATTTAATCTGTGGTGGAGTTAGTGAGCCATCCCAGGTCCTTGTGTGGCTGGGGAGTGGGCGGGGGGTGGGTTAGTCTCTTTGTTTTTTTTAATGTGTTAGTTAAATGTTAGTTGTGTTAGGCTAAAGGTACACTGTATGGAGATGCCTGCCAGGTTCTTAGTGGAGCTGGTAGGTCACTATCATCTTTTATTCTCTCTATTAAAGTTTTATGTGTATATTGGGGGAGGCGATGGTTCAATTACTTTCTTTTTGACTGATTTAAACCAACCATGTTCTTAGATTTCTTCATTATATATAGTATTTATCTAGTTTTGGTAAGTTTCTGTGTTGAGTTCAGTCACTTTGTTCCTAATATTTGCGGCTTTGTTGTGTATTTCTACATTGATTGGTAGGAGGTTTGTTCTCTTGTGTAGCTGTTAATTATTGATGTGGTCTGTATATTTTATGTTATAAATAAATCTGAGGGCTATATTTTGTACTGTTTGTAACCTTTTAATGCTAGTTTTACTAAGGGTGTTCAATGTGATGGGTGGGTAGTCCATAATTGATTTGACAAGGGCTATATAAATCTTTCTATTGTTATTTATGCTAAGGTTCTTAAATCGTTTTATTTTTCTTAGTCTTATTCTTGCCTGTCGTTCATTATCTTTTATGTAAGTTATATATCCTCTTTTTGTTAGTTTTAGTCCAAGCAGTGACGTCTGGGTATAGTTCTTGGGTAGATTATTACTGGACTTGTTTTGATCTTGGCTATTGGTATTATCTTGAATTTGTTCTTATTTGTCTTATTTACAGTGTAGCGTTCCATAAATTGGGTTGATTTTCCTGAATATGATACTATTTGAGTGATATCATCAGCAAACATTGCATATTCGCTAAAGGGGGATGGTTGAGGTGTGTCTAAGGTATATATTGTATATAGTGTTGGAGAAAGGCATCCACCTTGAGGTACTCCACTCTCAAGATTAAACATAGTTCCCAAAATGTTTCCAATTTGAATTTGTGCTTTCCTATCATCTAAATAGTCACACAATATTCTTAGTAAGTGTTCTTTAAGTCCCAGTTTTAATATTATATACATTTTAAGCCCAAATGCCAAACTTTAGAAAAAGCCTTAGAAACGTCCCTTAAAATTATATTGATCTGGTTCCCCTTGCCTTTTTTTATTGCTATTATTTCCGTTATTGTAGCTTTTGCAGTTAGGGTATTTCTATTGGGCATAAATCCATGTTGACCATTGTTTGTTTTCCCCTGCTGTTAAAAAAGTTATATTTCTTGAATTAAAAAAAAAAAATTCCAGTACTTTCCCGATAATTTCTAATAAAGATATTGGCCTGTCGTTTAGTATTTCCTTATTGTCCTTACCCTCCTTGGGAATAAATATAAATTTAGTATATTTTAATTTGTCTGGAAAGTATGCTGTTATTAAGAATGCGCTATAGATGTACATTAATGTTTTTAAGATGTTTCCTGTAGATTTATGATCATATTTCGTGTAACACCCGTGAGACCAGGGGCCTTTTCTGTAAACTTCCTCAGACAGTGCATCATTTCTCCTATAGTTAATATTTGATTATTAGGTAATAAGTTATAGTCTATATATTGCTTTGGGGTGATTCTATGTATGTGTTTTCCCATTTCATCTTCTATCCCTTCTTCGTGTTCACTATCAAAATCTTCATTTTCCTCATCTGATATTTTAAAAACTTTTACCCATTCCCTTTTGAATGCTGACTCTTGTTCATTTTCCTCGTACAATTTTGTTCCATTTTGGTCTTTAATGTATGGTGTTTTTTGCTTGTTGTGCCCCATCATCTTGTTTATGGAAGTCCAAAATGTTTTTGTGTCTTTAGTCTTGTCAGCCGCCATTATAATATCATTCTTTTTTTTTGTCTTCCTTACATGCGTCTCTTAATTTTATCTGTAGTGCTGTCTGCATCGTATATAGCCGTGTCTTTCCTTGTACCTGTTTATTTCATTGTAATGGGTTTGGATTAATTTAACGTTGTCTGTAAGTCTATTGGGTGGAAATGTTCTGAAGGAGTGTGTTTGGTTATAGATGTTTTTATCGCTGAGTTCAGCCTGTCAATTTATGTTGTTTTCCCTTGTAGATTAATCGAATTGTGATTACCTAAGTCTTCTTTGTAGCTGTCCCAGTCTATTTTGCTCATTTTCAGTCTTTTCCTTATTGGTATATGTATGGGGCTTGTTGACAGTGTTAGTATAATTGGTAGATGGTCGTTGCCTGTGAGAGGTCCTTGTTTTATATGATCAGTGAAAAAGGCTTTGTTGTTGGTAAATATTTTGTCTGGTGTCGATTGGAAAGTTAGGGCCTAGATAATTGATTTTCCCTGGGTTTATAAATTGATTAAGGGCGTTTCCCACTGTGTTATTATTTGCATTGTTGAAAATGCTGTCTTTCTTTTTTTCTAAGGGAATTAGCCCACCTGGGCACAGGTCAAACGACCCACTACAGGGCCTGGGGGCGAAAAAAAAGAACAAAAATAAATTAAAAATAGAGAACAAAAAGGTTATATTGTGTTAATCTACACCACGAAGATGCCAGAAAACCAGCTTCTTAAAGTGAGACAGATTGTATAAGTTTGGAAACACAGAAGAAGGCAGAGCATTCCACAGTTTCGCTGTACATAGGGTGACTATTGTTAATCAATTTTATTAGGTCTTCTATAGGTAAGTAAGGTCGTGTCAGAGGCAGATATGTAGTAGCAATGATTACGTTTCCTTGAGTTGTATTTATATTTAATGCTAGAAATTCACCTTGGAAGTCATCCTGGAAGTTCATATTTTAAGTTTATTTTAACCGCTATAGCTACTCCGTCATTTTTCTTGCCCGATTTATTTCTTTGGTTTACATAATAGCTGAAGAGTTGTATGCTGTTGTTGTCTTTCTCACCGTGACTGTTTATTAATATAATGTCAGGGTCAATTTCTTGATATACTCTATATATTACTTAGACTAATTCTCTCAGTCATCCAGTTTCTTACGTTGTGTTGTATTATTCTTAAAGTTCTTACTGTTTGTCTGTTGTCCATTATTTCTTAGACATGGATTGTGGCAGTTGTTGTGGAGACCTATCATCTTGTTTCCCGCTTTTAACTCTTCTAAACTCTGACGGATCTAGTATTTAAAAGTCATTGGTCGTAATCTTTAGTTTGTCCATAATGATTAGTGTCCAAACTATTCTTCGTTTAGGGATTTTTCTTGATATGTCCACTCCTTCACAGTTTTTTGCTATTGTCCCTCCTGTTAGTCTCGATGTTGGGATTCCATGTTTTGGTGTAGTGATCACTTTTAATCCAATATCTTCAGCAGATTCAGTCTCCATCTTATCTTCTCTCCTCCTTATCCTTTGTCTTGTAGACTGTCCTTTTGTTGTTTCTGTCTTCTCCTTGTCACTTCTAGTCATTCGTCTGGGATCTCTATCAGTCACTTGAATTTCTTGTGTATCAGCTGTTGCTCCTTGTTCATACCCTTTTCCTAGCTGTAGCCTTTCTTTAAGTTCACTTGAGTATGTTGCCTGAAATAATTTATCGGATTCTGGATTCTCTGGGGATATCACCTTTGGTAGTTCATTTAATTCAATCAATTTTCTTAACTCATTATTGTATGATCCGGGTGCAATGATATTGTGCAGATGTGCGTAGATCATACTGATCATTACCTTGTCGTGTATTGGTTCGCTTAAGTTTAAGATGGTTGATTCTGGTCTGTGAACCTCTTGGACATCACTCCTGGCTGTTTCAACGTTTGTTGTGTCTTTCTTTTCTTGTTCCTTTTTCATTGTTTCTTGTTCCTTGTACTTTATCATATGCTTTTTTAATTGGGCATGCCATTGCTACCGTTCTGTGTTCTATATGTGCATTCCCGTTTCTCCTACAGTTGAGACAGCCAACATGTGTGTTCTTACATTCAGTGTAGGTATGGTCGTCGCCTGCACATTCTGAACAATACTTTTTCTCTTTTTCTGGGCAGTCTCTCATTGTGTGTTCTTCGTACTTGTAACAAGAAAAACAAGTTTGCAGATTGATGAATGTTTCCTTTTTTATTTGATGAGGTGTTACAGACATGTTAAAGGTTAGAAAACCTTGTTGTAATACTTTTTCAGCCATTGAAACTTCGAATGTAATCTTGAAAACATGAGTGTAGTCTCTTATTTTGATAGTTTCCTCGATCTTCGTCCAACTGTTTTGACTTTCCAATTCATCTTTCAGATCTTCCGATGTATTCCTCCTGATCTCCTGGTCGACTTGGCGAACAAAAACTGATCTTTTGGCTCTTTGTTCTGAGGCCATGACCACAACAAGTACCTCATTGTAAAAAACATCTCTAGCTTCCTTTGAAAGGATTTTGTCTGAATCAAAGTCATCTTTGCAGAATACTTTGAAACCTTCGTTGGTACTAAATATTCTTGTTAATGGGACTTGTAATTTGTTATACGTGATTTCTGCAACTTTTCCTCTTCCAATAGGTTATCCCTTACCTCTATGCTTAACCCAATTGCTTATGGTCATCTTCCCAGTTTACATCACACTCCTGTCTATGACACAGGGCTCCTGCCTGGTTCTTGTGTTGTTGTTGAGATTATCGGACTGTAATCCGACACGGCCCTTTGCCTGTAGGCGGCCCGTTTGGTGGTTCCGGCTGGAGCTCTTGTAGCAGCCAGACCGGATTGGGGATTTGGAGATGGAAGGTGTCCTACTTGCAGAATTTTTTTTTTTTTTTTTATTGGGCACCTCCTACATCCTTGTGTAAGGTGAAGCGCAGAAGCGTTTACAGCGCCCAACAGGGAAGCATGCTAAGTTCATGCTTGCCTTTATGTCTCACGAGTTAAGGGAGTAGAAGCCTGAAGAGTCAAGGGCGTAGAAGCCTGAAGAGTCAGTGGTTTATGTCATCAAGTTATTGGAAGATTCAAACAACTTGTCCCTGAATACGAATTCGCAACTTTCGACTTACAACAGGTACCTACTTCACTGCTAGGTGAACAGGGACTAATGGGGGCTAGGAAGTAAGTCCAAACAACTTCCACCGGCCCGGGAATCGAACCCGTGACATCTCGCTTGCGAGGCAAGAACGGTACCGCTTCTACCACCGGTCGCCTACTTGCAGATATGAAAGGATACTACAGGTTTGCAAGTGTGAGCGGATCCTCGATCAGTGAGCGTTTCCCAGCAACCCCCACTCTTGGACGTGGTTAATTTCGGAGTGGCGAGCCCCCCGAACCGAGGTCCGAACTTGCTGGGGGAGGATACTTCCTAAGCTATCTGGGTGGTGGGTATGACCAGGAGAAGGTGGTGAATCTGGTTTGTTTGGATCTTTCGGGTTAGAGTGGCCGCTGGTGTTGTGTATTCTTCTTGGAAGTTTTGAATTATGTTTCGGAGACTTTGTGTGACTTCACAGTCGAGGAGATAGTGTTCCAGTGGGTTGGCCGCCGCCTCCTGACAGTAGGTGCATTTCCTGACGACATTTCCGATCGTCTGCCAGGTGTACTTGTACCCTAGTCGTAGTCGATGAAGGCTAACTTGGGTTTGTCTTGGTGTTTTCTTGGCCGTGTATGGTGGTTCCCCTTTTGTAGCTCACGTACCATATGGCTGATTGGGAACCAGAGTTGAATGCGTCAAGGAAGCTCTTTGGATGTGGAGCATGGTAGTCGTTCTGAAATGGTTCTTGATCTGTTGCACGCTTGCTGGAACTTGAATGTGTACGCTTCTAAAACGCGTGGCTGCCTTGGCTGCTTCGTCTGCCATATTATTTACCCCGATCCCTACATGACTGGGAATCCAGTGTAAGACGACTGGGCGATTTTGTCTTTGGAAGTAGTGTAGCTGTGCGAGGATCGAGGTAATGATGTGAACGTTATCTCTTGGTTGATTGTGTTGCAGCGCCTGCATGGCCGTTTTCGAGTCCGTGTGAATTATGATGGACTTGTTGTGTTGTGTTGAAGCGTGTTGTAGGGCCTTTGAGATTGCTACCAACTCTGTTTGTAGGGTGGAGCAGTCATTGGAAAGTCTCCATAGGAGGGTCTGACCTTGGGTGTGGAAGGCCGTTCCGGATATTTCATGTTTTGGGTCCACCGAGCCTTCTGTGAATTATGATGCTGCATCAGCCGGTGTCTCGGTGGCAATGGTCTCCTGAGTTATTTTGTAAGGTCATCCTTCTGGAGGTTGGCTTTGCTATCACCTAGTTCGGTGATTTTGAATCTGGCTGGTGGAGGGCTCCATGGTGGAGGAACTACATAATACCTGTCTCGTATGTCTTGGATGTTCTCGACAAGTGTTTCTGTTTGCAGGTGCCTGATGACCTCGCTTGCCTCATCCGACCAGGTGGCCCTTCGCACTCTAGGGTCGAGGTGGAGGGAGGCACTCATTCGCGATTTGGCAGCAGTGGGCTTATCTGATCTACAGATTCTGGCGAGGAGTCCGGCTGTCACCTGCTTGACTCGTACTGCCAGGGGTGGTAGTTCAGTTTACATTTGCAAATTACAAATTCTGGTCCACATGGGTGCTCCAAGCATGGTCCTAAGAGCATTATTTTGGATAACTTCTAGCTTAACTATCTGGTCTTCTCTCAGTCCAATGAGCACTGGAGCACTGTAATCTACCAGCGATCTGATGGCGGCCGTGTTGTAGGCTTTAAGCACGTATATGTTCGCTTCTGTGGTTGTGCTGGTGAGCTACCTTATTATGTTGTGTCTATTTTCTCGTCCTGTGCTTGAGATACTCGAGTTGCTGCTTGAAAGTGCGTTTCTGGTCGAACCAGATTCCAAGACACTGGTGGGTATTGGTCCAGACTACCGGCGTGTTTTGTATGTAGAGCATCATGTCTGGTGTGTCTGTGCAGATGACCATCACTTTCGACTTGGCTGGATTTATCTTGAGTCCAATTCTATTGCACTCCTCTTTTATAAGTTGGAGTGAGTGTTGCGTGTTGACTAGTCTGTTTGCTCCTCTTACTATGAGTTGTAAGTCGTCGGCATAGCAGAGGAGCTTGGCTGTTTGTCTTAAAGGTAGTCTGACTAGATTTTCCATCAGGACATTGAACAGCGTTGGACTGAGGATGCCTGTTTGTGGGGTTCCGTTTTCGGGGGCCCTGTAGCTTGATGTTGCCCTTTGAAAGCGTACTCTTGCTTTTCTCTGTGTAAGGTAGTTCTGGATCCACCCCAGCAACTTTCCTTTGACGCCTTTGTCGGCGAGCGTCGTTATAATGGCCAGTGGATTTGCTAGTTCAAAGACCTTCTCCAAGTCCTTTTGGGCTGCTTGAGGGATTTCTTTTCCCGAAAATGCATGTCGGCGTTTTTGGTTTTCAACCTTCGTCCAGTTGTTGTCCTCGGTGGCAGTGGTGGTGGTGGAGTTGGGGGCGGCGGAGGTGGTGTGGATAGCGTTGTTCTTGGTTTTCAGGGCTTCGTGGAAGGCCTGCAGCTGGTCCGCTTTCTCTGTGCGGAGCCTGTCGTGGCTCGGGTTGTCAGGTTGGCTGATCAGGCTGGGGTCGCGGTTAGGAGGGCGTACGCACTACATAACCGGTGGTTAAGTGGTGTTTTCTTCTTCTTTAGAGGTTTTTTCTACTTACTCAACCGGAATACAGTAGGTAGGCTTACCTACTGTATTCCGGTTGAGTAAGTAGCAGAGGAATTTCAACACTCCCCACCGCCACTTGATGGCTGGGTGGTCGTAGAGTGGTTCCTGAGCTTTTCTCCCGGAGCCCAGTTTGGGAAAACCTACTTTCTAGTGTATGTGACTGCTCACTTATAGACGTGAGCTGAGTGTGTCTATTGGGTAAGGATGAGGTTTGCTATCCGCTTTCCAAATGGACCCGAACGATCACTGTTTTCCTGGAAAGACTCAGGAGATGGGTTCTTGCTCCAACCCCCCTTCGTGTTCACAATCTCTTGGGAGGGAGGTGAACAGTTACAGGGGGGACCGCAGGACGAATACACTTTTGAGGGTGCAGGTCCCTAGGCCAGAGCGAATAAAGGAAAAACAGTAGTAGAAGGAAAAGAGCTCAAACCACGTCGGGAATATCACGCTATAGCTGCTCCCCAGATGAGTGTGGGTCACTCACACCACGAGTGAGGAGGGCACACTAATGCTCGATAAACCGAAAACTCTCGTGAGATGTTGTCGACGATGTCAGTGGCGGACGGTCCGGTAAGCAAATTTGGCCAACAATGGCAACAGAGAGAAGCTTCACAGCTCCGGGTCCAGCAGTCGGTGTGTCCTTGTTGGTTGGTTGGTGATACGGAGAGAAGAGAGCCTGGCTCTGAGGGTGCAAGAAGGGTACAGTACAAGGTAAAGTTCAGAAGTGGGAAATATAGGAAGAGGTTGACAGCAGGTGGGCTATCCACCGTGTAGAGAGGAGGTTTTGTCTACCTGTCTACCTTCAACAATACTGCATTAGAGGACTCTTGCGGCTAGGGAAGGCCGGTCTCACCTAAGCTACAGTAAGCTTAGTTGTTCTATTTGATGTTTGCTTGGGGCATATTATGTTGGGGGCGGGGGTTCCATCCAGGTCCTTGTGGCACTGGAGGGATGATCCCCATCTTCTTCGTTTTCTAGTTTTTATTGTGGGTGTTTGTGATCATTTTTGAGGTCTTTGGTTTTTTGTGGGGACCCTCCAGGTCCTTGTGTGACTGGAGAGTTGTTCCCATCTTTTGGTTCTTCTTTATTGTGTGTACAGTATAGTGGCTCCGGTTCTTCGTTATCGGTTTTTCTGCTTCTAGGCCACCATCTGTGCGATGTGTTGTTGATTTCCTCATTTAGTTGGTTTGTTATGAGATCTTGTTCTTGATGGATTTTTTCCCATATTGCATTTGCTGGGGTGTGTATTCTGGTATTGAGTGGGTCTATGCTGTGTTCTGTGTGTATGTCTTGTACTGTTTGTGTGTATGGCGGTCTGTGTTTTGCCGCTCCTCTGAGGGCTATATTTTGCACTGCTTGAAATTTAAGTTTGTTTGTTTTTGTGAGTGTGTTCAGAGGTATCGTCGGGTATTCTATAGATGCAGTTGTGTGTTGGTGTTTAATTGGCGGAATCTTCTGAGCTTTGTAAGTTGTGATTTTGTTATTGAAGGTTCCAAGTGTTCCCTGAAGAATGCAGTGATGGGTAGGGAAACACCGGGTAACACTGAAATCCGTTTATTAAAGGATAGGAGAAATACAAGTGGGGACTAGCGTGTGCCATGCACGGCTCACGAAGTCAGACTGAGACTGCCCTGCCATATGGGAGCCTCTGGGCAATGTTGCCACATAACTCGTGCAGTGTTGCCACGTAATTATATATATAAATGCTGCTCGGCACAGTAGCTTATATACAAGGTTGCTACTCGGCACAGTAGCTTAGATACATAACCTACAGTTATTGCAATTCTTTAATTGATGTAGGGATTATTCCGTTTCTAGTTATCTTGATTCCTAATATTTTTCCGTTGGCAGCATATGGCATTTGTTGGTTATTGACAATAATGGGATGGGTTTGTTTTTCCCATGTGAATTATTTTGAGTTTTGGGATATTGGTTTTTATCTTTAATTTTCTTTCATAGTTATTTATTATCTCTATTTCTCTGCTGCTTTCATATGGCCATCATTTGTTTAGATTTTCCTGGGTACCTGACTATCTGTATGACATCAACTGCGTATGCTATATATTCTGATTGCCGTTGTTGTGGCATGTCTGCTGTGAATATAGTGCATAACAGTGATCGTGGGCCTTTCGTGCCCAGTGGCGGGTCCTATGGTACAGTTTACCGAGGTTGTTATAATCATGGTCGTTGTTGTTATAATCATGGTCCTGGTTGTTATAATCATGGTCGTGGTTGTTATGATCATGGTCGTGGTTGTTATAATCATGCTCATGGTTGTTATAATCATATCGTGATTATTATAATCATGGTCGTGATTATTATAATCATGGTCGTGGTTTTTATAATCATGGTCGTGGTTTATAATCATGGTTTGTGGTTGTTATAATCATGGTCGTGGTTCTTATGATCTTAGTCGTGGTTCTTATAATCATGGTCGTGGATGTTATAATCATGGTCGTGGTTGTTATAATCATGGTCGTGTTTGTTATAATCATGGTCGTGTTTGTTATATTCATGGTCGTTGCTTGTCATAATCATAGTCGTGGTTGTTATAATCATGGTTGTGAGTGTTATAATCATAGTTGTAGTTGTTATAATCATGGTCTGGTTGTTATAATCATGGTCGTGTTTGTTATATTTATGGTCGTGCTTGTCATAATCATAGTCGTGGTTGTTATAATCATGGTCGTGGTTGTTATAATCATGCTCATGGTTTGTTATAATCATGGTCGTGGTTGTTATAAATCTGGTCATGATTATAAATCATGGTCGTGGTTGTTATAATCATGGTCGTGGTTGTTATAATCATGGTTGTGGTTGTTATAATCATGGTCGTGGTTCTTATGATCTTAGTCGTGGTTCTTATAATCATGGTCGTGGATGTTATAATCATGGTCGTGGTTGTTATAATCATGGTCGTGTTTGATATAATCATGGTCGTGTTTGTTATAATCATGGTCGTGTTTGTTATATTCATGGTCGTGCTTGTCATAATCATAGTCGTGGTTGTTATAATCATGGTTGTGGTGTTATAATCATAGTTGTAGTTGTTATAATCATGGTCGTGGTTATTTATAATCATATGGTCGTGTTTGTTATAATGCTGGTCGTTATAATCATGGTCGTGGTTGTTATAATCATAGTCTTGGTTTGTTATAGTCATGGTCGTGGTTGTTATAATCATGGTCGTGGTTGTTATACTTATGGTCGTTGTTATAATCATAGTCGTGGGTTGTTATAATCATGATCGTGGTAGTTATAATCATGGTCGGTTGTTATAATCATAGTCGTGGTTATTTAATCATGGTCGATGTTGTTATAATCATGGTCTGGTTGTTATAATCATAGTCGTAGTTGTAATCATGGTCGATGTTGTTATAATCATGATCGTGGTTGTTATAATCATGGTCGGGTTGTTATAATCATAGTCGTGGTTGTTATAATCATGGTCGATGTTGTTATAATCATGGTGGGTTGTTATAATCATGGTCGTGGTTGTTATAATCATATTCGTGGTTGTTATAATCATGATCATAGTTGTTATAATCATAGTCGTGGTTGATATAATCATGATCGTGGTTGTTATAATCATGATCGTGGTTTGTTATAATCATGGTTGTGGTTGTTATAATCATGGCCATGCTTTTTATAAACATATTCGTGGTTGTTATAATCATGGTCGGTTTGATACTTTCAGTATCTAATATACTATAAGAAGGAATAGAATAAGGTAGAATAATTAGTAAAAGAAATATTCGCTATAAGGAGAGGTTAAAATCATAAAAAATAAAAATATTATGAATCACCGATGATCATTCCGATAAATTCTATTATGAAGAGAAGTGACCTTGATTCTGCGTAGATTAGTCACCATCTGCTTAAGTCACACCTGTGTTAAGTCATCATAGTCATCATCTACGTTAGTCAATTTTGAGCCCATCTCACATGACTGATCGACCATAGATGTTTTTCCGCGCGAGGGTGTTAGTTTTCAAGTTTATTATTTACGTTGGTGGATGGACCTCTTCCCCATTGACGTAGCTATGGTCAATTTGGTGTTATTCTTGTTTGTAAATGCTCTCTAATCTGTCTCAAGTCTATCCGTTCCACAATGCCATCCCAACTGTCTGTTAGTCTGTGGTGAGGAATGTAAGGTCGTCTGTACTTTTGTGTCATCAAATCTGTCTGTCTTATCCGTTGTTGGCGTGTGTCTGCCTGTTTGTCGAATGTGCAGTCAGTCAGCTGTCTGTCTGTCATGTTAGTTGCCATATTGTCTAATTGTGCATGTATGAATCTGTTTTATTTTATCAACCTCCTGTCTCTTTCACTGTCTATATTCACCCTGTGTCTATTGTAGTCATCTTTCCTTTTCCATGAGCCACAGGAATAAGTATACACTGCAGCTGTAAGGTCGTCTGGTAAAGTTAAACTGCGCATCCAGACGCATGATGAAACTCAGCTCCCCACCTGTTATCTCTAACTATTGTCTTGCTCTTCTTATTCTTCTATCACTAATCTTCTCCCTTCCTTTAATCCAAACAACATAAAAAAGTAGGCTAAGAGAAAAGTGGGGGAGGAGGAGGAGCCGTATGATAACTGCTTTCGTCCGGCTGGCTGACAGCGTACAGCGACATCTGTTGCCAGCGTAAATAAAATCGTTAATTAATGCATTCCTAAAGAAACCATCGACATGGGAACAGGTGTGTTCCACTCTACGATTTTTTATGATTTTTCCACCAAGTTTGATGAAAAACGATTGTGACGTTTCGGCTGCCCACAACAGATGACAATACCACGGCTAGTCCTATAGCCTATTAGAATGTCGGCGATATATTACTGCCTTTGGGGAACTCCACTGTGGAGGTTGAAAAGTTTATCCTAAGTATATCGACGACACTTGGCCTTCTATTAGTTTAAAAATTGATAGTAGTGTGGTGATATTGGGAGGCATGTCCAGTTTGATTATTTTCTTTCAGCTTCAGTTCTTCATGCCACAGACCTTATCAAATCCTTTTGATACATATCTTAGAATTATATTGCATTGGTCTCTGTTGCTTCCAACATTTGCACTTGGATTCGAATATTAGTGTTATTGCTGTAAGTTGGTTCTCGATTTTTGCCAGAAAGCCATGCTGTCTCGGGTTATATTTGTTATTTGGTTCTAGATAATTTCTGAGTCTGTGGTTGACTATTTTTTCCAATATTTTACTGGGTGTTTGGTAGAGATTGGCTTGTAGTTCTCTTCTGGGTAAGGTTCTGCCTGATTTCGGAATGAGTCTGATTTGGCTATTTTAAATTTAGGGACGAAACCTAGTTGCAAGTGAGTGTATTATAAAATTTTTGTGGTTGTTCGGATTCTATTGACTAAGGTATGTTATGTGAAACACGATTTTATTAATTTGGCTTATACTAGGTGCTTTGTTCTTAAGGCTTGCTATTGTTTTTTTCTTAACATCTTTTTGGTTGTGTATTATTGGGTTATTATTATTTAACGAATTTAGGTGATTTTTCTAGTGGGTTTCATTTCTGTGTTCTGGCTCAACTATGTTCTAGTTGCCTGTTCTATTTCTTCTTGGCAGTAGCTTCTATTGTCTTCTTTCATTGGATTCTGGAATTTGTCTTTCTAGTATTCTAAATATTGGTTCTTTATCGTGTGGTTCTGTTGCTCTTCCGTTTTTGTCCCTTATGTAGCCATTTTCTTCCGTGTTAGTTCCTCATTAGGTTATTTATTCTTTTCCAGAATGCTTTGGGTTTCTGTAGTCTGTTTGTGTGTCATTGATCAGTTTGTTCCAGTTTTCATTGTGTTTGTTCTTACTTATGAGTTTCAGTTCTTCTTTAAATTCCTGTATAATATTCTGTTGTCATTGTTCCACCTGTGTGTTTTTGTGTATTCATATAGATTGGTGAATCTGGTCGGACTATTTTCTTCATGAGTTAATTAGCATATGGTATGTTTTGGTATGTTGTTTTAGGATGTTGTTTTTCATTGCTGTTATTACTTCATTGTACCATGTGTCCAGTGTTTTGGTCAATCTCTGTTGTGGCTTTGTTGTGTAGTAATGTTGGTTCTACAGTATTAAGATCCGATTTAAATTTTCCCAATTTGCTCTTATTGAGTGAAAATCTTGGGATTGATAAAATTTGTATCGGGGATGTGGATAGAGTTTTATTATGGGAAGATGATCATCGGTTGTTAGGTCCAGCTAGATGTACGTTTTGATGGTGATGCCTATTGGTTGCAAAACATTGTCTGGTTTTCCCGAGCTACCGGCTGATACGTAAGTTTCGAAGTCGGCCCGAGGTGTGTTATTGTCCCGCGGTTCGACGGATCATATAGATTTTTCCCTCCTAGGTTTTTGTTTTGTGTCATAAGGTTGTGTGTTCAGCGCTGAGGTTCCATGAAGTGCTTGGATTGTTTTGCATCATTAGTATTAAGATGTCCCTGTAGGGAATATTGGCCTTCTGAATGTTAGATATGAAGTTCAATAGTTATTGGGTCTCTTTGTATTTATTTCAGCTGCAAAAAAAGTTACTTTTGGAAGTTGTCTATGATTTTGTATTGTATGTTGCGTTTTATAGTTATTGGTTATTCCGTCATGTGGTTCGTCACGTATCTTCTTCATTTGGTGTATATGGTTAAGTTGTTGATCTTGATTAGCATATGTCCGTGTCCAATATATTGTATGCATTTGATAGCTCTGTTTTACGTGTCTGTGTCCAAGCAAGGACATTATAAGGTTGTAAAAATATTTATGTTTCGGTTCTGTGCACTCGATCCTGCGAACCTAGTGCAAATTGCTTGCTGGCTCTTGTCTCTCCTGTCGGACATCTCTGCCTTCTTTAGGCCTGTTCTTATTTTCTTGTATATCGTAATGTCGACTTTTCTTAACAAGTTGTTGTATTTGGTGTTGATTCTCTGCTTCTGATTAGGGTTTCAATGTGTGACTCTCCACCTCTATTGTCCCTAAATGTGTATTAATGTTGCCTTCTTTATTTATTGTATAAATTTCTCGTTAGGGATTATCGGTTGAGTTGACGGAGAAAAATCGATGCCGATATTCTCGCCGTTGTCAGGAATCTTCTGAGATTTAATTGGTGATGATGGTGGGGCTTCGGTAATAGTGGTGATCTTTCCTTGCCTTTGGTTTTGTTGAGTCCGTCTTTGTATCTTCGTGGCTTGTCTGTTGTGCTTATTGCTTGAGGGTATGATCTGTCTAGTAAGTCCTCGGTATTTATTTTCATTCTCTCTCACTTCATCTTCTTTGTTCTGTATTTGATGCTTGCGTTTTAGTTCTCTCTTGTCCGTTGGTTTGGTGTGGTTGCACCGAGTTTTTCTATTCCCAGGCTGCTTTCTGTTATAATTTTAAATATCTCTGTCGATGGAGCGTCGTCTGGGAAGTCTGGGTAGATTGTTTGCAGAGAACATCTCTTTTTATGGTTTTCCAAAATGTTACCGGATTGGCAACGTTGTTGGTGTGTGCGTGTATTATTGCTGTTAGAATTGTGAATGGGAGGCCTTTCGTTAAGTTTAAGGTAGGTGGCTTGAGTTGGTTGTAATTCTTTGCCTTTTCCAGGACCTTTTTTTGTTGTGTCCTGAAGTTTTGCAATGGTTGCATAGGTCTTGTTTGGGTCTAGTCTCCATCTTCTTAATGGCCTTTTTTCTTTTTAGGGCTTTATTATTATTTTCTTGTAAACCGGGTTGCCAGTGTCCGGTGATCCCTTGCAGTTTAGGCATTTTCGCTTATCCTTAATTGTGCAGTCTCTGGAATGTGTGGCCTCCTCCGCATATTCAGAGCAGTACTTGTCCTTTTCCAGGCAGCTGGCTGAAGTGTGAGATCGTACTTACAACATGTCCAGCATGGTGTCATTGGGGAAAATTCTTCCTTTTCTATTTCATGTTTCGGTATATGATAGTGTGATATGCCAATACTCACTTTCTCACCTTCTGAGCCATGGAGATCTCAGTGAATCTGATTCATCATAGTTGGCATTTGGCATCAACACTACCTCCTCCACTTTGCCCAGGTGTTTTCTCTTTTATTTCCATTTCCGATAAATGCTTGGTTTTCTGGTGATGAATTTGTCCTGTGACTGTGAGGCTTATATACACAGGGTGACCTTACAACATCAGGTCAGGTCAAAAACATGGGATCCACCAATACACACACAAATACCACCGCAAACATAAGAAGAGCTTAAAAATTGAGCGACGTAAGTTGTCATATCAAGTCAGGTCGAAAATATGAGACCCACTAATCATCTATCCTACATCTACCTCAAACGCTTTCAAAAATTTAAACATCGGGCCACTGAAAAAATAAATTTATGTAACATATTATCAGTTTTGTACTGACCATCACTAAGGTTTATAGAATTAATTTCCCAAATCAAAATTGCTTCAACCAAAAGTCTTTCTGTGACACATGTTGATATATACACTTCTAAGCTGTTTTCCCAATCTATGGGATAATTATTCATCCTTATAAGAACGAAAAGTGCACTGCTTTCAGATGCTGTTCTAAAATTATATTTGTGCTCTTTTATTCTAAGTTGCAATGTTTTCCTAGTTTGACCTACATAATTTCCATTACCATTGCTACATGGAATGCAGTAAACACTTCCATTTACATTCAAGGTTGGGATATTCTTAATTAACATGTTAGTAATAGTAGAGTCATACTTAAAAAAACATTATTGTAATGATTAAAGGGGTTGAACTAACGGGACAAATTCATTGCGATAAGGTAGAGAGTCAAAATATTCTTTAATGTGGGAACATGTCTAGTTTAAGTACAATAAAGGATTTTAGCCCCTTTGAAAAACGACCAACAAACAATGAAGGGTACCCAAGTTTTTGTGCAATGGACTGAATGTGTTGCAGTTCTTCTTAAAAAAATTCAGGGTCACAAATACACAAACATCTGAAAACATAGCAGAAAAAATACATTTTGGTAGACTCAAGGTCTACTTTTAATTTATGTTGCGATCATTTCTCATGATAAGCATATCAAGAAATGGAAGGGATCCATTTATTTATCTTTCAATTTTGAAGGTAATACCTTGGGACAAGATCATTGCAGCTTGTCTAAAAAATCAAATGGGTCCTGTTTCTAGGCCAAAGACAAAGAACATCATCTACATATCTATACCATGGACGAATAAAATCACCTTCTTGGATAGTAATCTAGCTTCAAAAGCACCATGTAAATATAGGCTAAGAGCAGAAAGACAATTACCTATACTGTGTCAAATATTTGTTTGTAAAACTTTCCATTTGCCCTAAAAACATTGTCAGTAACGCATAACTCTATCAATTTGAGAAACATATCATATTCAATAGTCAAATCTAACAGATGCAATTTATCTTTAAGGAATGAAAGTCGGCCATTCACAGGTACAATAGTGGAAATTTAATTGACATCAAAACTTATTAATTCAATTAAATAACTGTTGTTGTGTACTGTATAAGAACATAAGAACATAAGAAAGTGGGATACTGCAGGAGGCCGACTGGCCCATACAGGGCAGATCCCTTTCACACCCATCCCAGCACTTCCATGTGCCTATCCAACTTCGTCTTGAAGCTCCCTAGTCCCCGATCCTACTATAGCACTCTGTAGCCTATTCCACATATCCACAACTCTATTACCAAACCAGTGCTTGCCTATATCCTTTCTGAATCGGAATTTATCTAATTTAAAGCCATTTGTTTTGTCTCTAGTTATTTCGTTATTACTGAGCTCGTTCACTCTCCATTTTACCCTTGTTAATCCTTAATTTACCACTTGAACACCTCTATCATCTCCTAACTCTACGCCTCTCTAATGAATGCAAGCCTAAGCTTTCAGTCTTCTTCATATGGAAGGTTTCTAATATTATGGATCATTTTTGGTCATTCTTCTTTGTACTCTCTCCAAAGAATCTATGTCCATCTATAATAAGGACACCAGAATTGAACTGCACATAATCCATGTGGGCCTCACTAATGCTAGGTAGTTTCTGATAACGTCAGCAGTTCTGTTACTCACACTCCTAGATATGAAACTCCAAGAACTCTGTTTGGCCTTGTTGCGAACAAGCACACATTGTTTTCTAGGTTTCAAGTCAAGTTAAGCAATACACCGATCTTTTCTTACAATCTGTTTCTATTTCCGTGTTACCTAGTTTATACTTAACGTTTGTATTCGTCTTCCCTATCTGTAGTACCTTTGCATTTATCAGTATTAAAATTCATTGCCAGTCTACTGACCACTCATGGTAAGGTATCTAGATCTCTTTGAAGGTGTTCAAAGTCACTGTCTGAATTTATCACTCTCCCATTTTGGTATCATCTGCAAAATTTACTTAAATCCTACTAGTTATACCTAAATCAAGATCATTAATGAATATAACAAACAGCAGAGGGCCTAATACAGATCCCCAAACTCCCGCTTGACCGCACCCCAGTCTGACTTAAATCCATATTTATGCTGACTCTTTGTTTCCTACCAAAGCAACCATGACCTAATCCATTTTAATAATGATCCACCTATTCCATGTGGCTTTACCTCCTTATCAATCTCATGAGGGACTCTATCGAATGCTTTACTGAAATCTAAATAATAAATTATATCATATGACTTATCATTATCTACTAAGCCTATATACTTCCTGGAGAAAAAAAGCTAAGCAAATTTGTGGAGACAAGAACGTCCCTGGTGAACCCGTATGAGTAAAGCAAATGAATTAAGTTGAATGCTTCAAGGTGGCTTCTGATTTTGTAGCAATAATTGACTCTCTAGCAACTTGCCTATGATTGACGTGAGACTAATGGGACGGTAATTTGATGCAAATTTGATTTATAAACTTTTGAAAATCGAACTACATTTGCAAGTTTCCAAGCTTCTGCACTCCAGCCCATTCTAATGACTCATTAAATAAACTGCTAATGGACACCAACCTACAATTCTCAGCATTCTTTTAATATTCTAGCATATACCCGTCTGAATTTGCAAGGATTTATGGTGCTTCAGTTTACAATTACTTAAGCACATCGTTAATTAAAGTAATACATATTCCTACCAACATATTTTCTATACTGTCGTTATATTAAATTATGAACTTGGAAACTGTGCTAGGTTTTCATTTGTGAATACAGATGAAAACACTATTTAACGCATTCACATTTCTAACCTATCAGTCATTTCTCCTGTCGAGTTTTAAGGGGACCTATTGTATCTCTAACCTTTGATTTATACAGTTGATAAAAAGTTTTGGGGGTTATTTTTTTCGACTACCGGCTACCTTGATTTCATAATTTCTCTTGCTTTCCTAATTTCTGTTTTTACCTGTCTTGTTAGGTCCTTGATAGTAACCAAGCAAGTGATTTTCGCCTTTCTCTAACTTTTCTATATACTCCTTCTTTTCCCTAGAAGATTCAAAGAGTTCATTATTCCATCCACTTTGCTAAGCCCTAGATCGTGATCTGAATTTCTTTTAGGATGTATTTATTTTGAGTACATGGATTGCCTAATAAATTGTTCAGCAAGTAGCTGCTAAATTAAATTTGGCTCTCCGCCCTAAGTTTATGTGCTCTCCCGAGGTGTGGGGACAACTTTTAACTGGTAGGTCATCCCTTAGGTCTCTCCTTAAGCTAACAGAATTAGCCTTCCTCAAACTGATCAAGGCCGAATTTTTCCTTCTTCCTGCCATTCCATATTATGTTAAAATATATGGCTTTATGATCACTGTTTCCTAGTTCGTCTCCAATCCCAACATCTTTTACTATTTCATTTATTACTGAGAACTAAATCGAGGATATTATTTCCTCTCTAGTGTGGGCGAGTTTATGAATTGATATAAAAACTATCTTGTACTTTTACTTAGAAAATCTTCAGATTCATTATCGCTAAGTTGATTTTTCCAATCTAAGCCTGGAAAAGTTGAAATCGCTCAGAATACATACACATTGCTTCTCAACAGATGCCTTCTTATTTCCTCCACCAATACCGTCTTACCCCATAGCAATTAGATATCTGGCCTGTAAGAGGATAGCATCCTAACCAACCACTTCGATAATTGTGTAACAGAACCCACATAACTCACGATAAGACGTGAGTTTTGATCAATCCATACATATAAAAGTTGGATTGGTATCAGAGAACTGTTTGATGATAGCGGTTTTGTTTTTTCAATAGCTCCTTCATTTTAGAATTGATAACTTATTAATATTTTCCAGGACCTTTTCTAGGCTCACAACAAGTGCTTTATGACCTTGTAAGGAACTCATCTTATCATTATAGTCGCTTTTCTCCAAAATTACAGTAGCATTGGTCCTATCAGCCTTAGCAATATGGATATTCTCATTACTAAGTTTTCAAGGCTGTTTCAAATCTTTTTGAAATGTTTGAAACCATTTTCTACATAAATTCCTGTATACAACCTTTAGCAATGGAAATATCTTCATTTGTAACATCTATCGTCTTATTCTTTTCCAGTTTGATTGTACCTTTCAATAGTAAGTGGAGCAATAGAAAACTTCCTACCAAAACCCAGCACAAGCTTCTCAATTTGTCTGTAAATCATAAGAGGCAATTTATGCCGACCTTGACAGTGTGTGCTAACCTCATCCCTAGTGAAGATAAGTTTGTGATCCAAGGTGACTTCAATGCCAGAGTTGGCAGAGACGCTGATTTTTGGCAGGGAATCATAGGGAGAAATGGAAAAGGCAAGTGTAATCCCAACGGCCTACTCCTCCTCAGCAACTGTGCTGAACACAACCTCACTATTACCAATACCTTGTTTAGGCAGGTCGACAAGTTCAAGGTCGAACACCCACGATCCAAACACTGGCATCTAACTGACTAATGTACAACATTGTCAGAAAGATCGCCGAGAGGTCTCATCATCTGAGCCATGCGTGCCCAGACCACTGTGACTCTAATCTCTCGGCCAGAACTAAGCTCCTATTTCACATCGCCCCAAAAAGGCAAGGCAATGCTTACATAAGTGGTTTTAACATTGCGTCTGAGCATCCATGAAGCACATGCATTCAGAGCAGCTGAACATGGGCTGACAAACAACCTGACAACAAACAAGCCAAATCCAATTGCCGAATGGGGTGTTCTCGACACCTCCATGACAAAACCTGCAGAGACCCTCGGCCAGGTCAAGAATACACCAGGACTGGTTTGATGAAAATTACCCGAAAATCAATGTACTAACTGATGATAAACGTACTGCTTTTAACTGACTGGCAGAACAACCTCATTCTTGAACCAAATCTATACCTTCTGAAAGCGAGTGGTGGCCCAGCCTGTTCTTCGCAAGCTAAAGAATGACTGGTTTATAAATAAGGCATTTGAAATGCAAAACTTGCAGATAAACCCGTTGTGAATTTTTCAATTCACTGAAACATTTTATGGGCCAATTACTCATGATGTAACCGTCCCTCCGCTCATCCGACGGTAACTCATCAATATTTATAAGAACAATGGAGACCAGTCAGGCGCTTGCACCTACCGTGATCTTGCTGTAGTCCATAGATTGGCAAGGTTATCGCTCAAGTGCTCCTAAACAGACTTATAAGAACAAGGCTGGCAACTACCATGGAATCCTTCTGCTGTCCGTAGCTGGCGATTATCGCCCGAGTGCTCCTAAACAGACTTCTTCCTAAGGAGGAAAGCTTCCTCCACAACCTCAATGTGGCTTTAGACCATTACGCGGCACCACTGACATGATCTTTACTGCCCACCATATACAGGAAAAGTAAAACAGCATCTTGACCTATACATAGCTTTAATCGACCTTACCAAGGCCTTCTCAACTCGGTCAACAGGAATCCTCTGATGAACCCTCAGCCGTTTTGGCTGGCGACCAAAATTCATCGACATTGTAAGGCAACTACACGCTGGCATGAGCAGCAGTGTTCTGTACAATGGCACCCAGTCTGAGTTCTTCCCCATTCATTTTCCTGGCTGCTTTCCTTTACTCGTGCCAGTGCCAATTTAGCTGGAAGGTGACATCTATTACCAGATGAAGGGTTTTTCAACATAAGACGACTCCAGGCAGGAAAAAAGGAGTCAGCAGCGTCCATTACTGAACATCAGTATGCAGGCGACCTTATCCTTGTCGCTCACACAGGAGATCGATAAACACTTATTGGCCTTAGGGTGAATGTACAGTATCGTTCAAGATTCTTTGAACACTGCAGGAGACAGCTGGCAACTCAAGGCCGTTTGTTTACTATAGTATGTAATATATTATAATACGAAACAACAAAGCCCAACCAATAATTCAGCAACAGAGAACTAAGTAACCAATCACCGATAACCATTTACATTCAATCATAATTTTTACTACGCACTATAGTAAACAAACGGCCTTGAGTTGCCAGCTGTCTCCAGCAATGTTCGAAGAATCTTGAACGAGACTGCATAAGACCCAGATTTCTTTCAGCCTGCCCTGGTTCAGCCAAACCTCTACCATGCAACTGGCCTAATTATATTACTTCCTTGTTACGACCGTGTCGTATTTTTCTATTTTTTTATATAACATGCTTCCATGTTCCATAATTTTCCTGTAATGATGTGTTGTATTTACTATTATATAATCTAGTCACCTTAACCCTGTGCTGTTAAGGTTTAACTGTTATTATTTGTTCAAACCCATTTTGTATTGTAAC